>NC_029779.3:10316909-10397484 GCF_000817695.3 Arachis duranensis | reverse complement strand
AATGTTTAGCTTTTTTTTTTAAAAAAAAATAAAAAATAAAAAAACCACTTCTCAGTGTCAGTGTAATTCATCAAGCAAGAAAATATATTATTTTATTTTATTTTATTTTATTTAAAAAAAAGACAGAGAGAATTTCGGGAAGATGTCGGATATAATAAGGATTGTGTGTTTGACCTTGACTCGTTTAAGTAAATCATAGCCACTCATCCCAGGCATGCAATAATCCGTCATGATCAAATTCACTTTCATTCCCTGCATTCCAACAAAATGTATGTTCAAGCTTCAACATAATTAAGTTAATTAAGTTCAAATCAATGTTCAAATATGGGTGCTGATTAAGATTATTGAAGGTTCATGATGAAGATTCTAGCCAGAACACGCAATTATATAAATGCACCTAATATATATAACTTTGATCTCTTAGATATGAATATATAACTGATAATTAAGGTATGCAAATATATACAAGGGAGAATGAATTGATGAGTATATGTGAATATGAATTCTAATCATAAAGCATTTTTTATGCCTATTATGCATGCGTGGCCTAATTAAATGAATAGAATTGAAGTTGACGTGACAATGAAAAAAAAACTAAGAAATTGCATAGAAATAAAGTAGGTTTAATTGGTTGAAGAGAAAAATTTTATGAATGATTTTAATGCAAAAATGCATACATAAACTTTTACAAATTTAATTTTAATGTACTGTTAATATAAAATTATTTTACATGTACTTTTAAGCATATAAAATAATTATATTTTATATTAATTGGATCAATGATCATCCAAAAAAATATATTATAATTGCACAATTCCATAAAACATTTTACATTGTGATAAAAATTTATAAACTCAATTTTTACCCTGAAAATACTTTCATTCCGTTTTCACCCAACCAAACATATATCCTAATTCCTAATGGTAGGTAAATTATGATAAGATTTCCTTAATGAAGTAATGAACTAGTTTTTTTTTATTTTTATTATTTTTATGTGGTTCTACAACAACTCTATCTCAAATTATATATCCTACTCCTCGTGACTCAATATTGTAACAAGTTTCAAGTCCCTTCTTGTCACATTGTCAGAAATCAGAACTTCGAAACAAACATTCACGAGGAAATTAAATAATAAATAGATATAATTGCAGGTGTTTCCTAATTAGCTTGTTAAATCAATTGTTTCGTAAACGATAATAAATTGGGTATCATATCATATCTATGAATAATAACTTATATGTACGGAAACTAATTAAACACATAAAAAAGCGGGCATGAAATGAAATTTAGACTTCAACAAATTAGAGACCACTATAATATGTATATCATAAAATTAAATTCTAACATATAATTAAGGAAGAAGAATAAATTAAACCTCTTGTTGTAATGGGTGAGGAGAAGGAGAAGAATTAGAAAATGATGAAGATTCTGAAGAGGTTGATGAAGAAGAACTATTATTATTATTATTATTTTGATGTTCATCATCATCATCAACAAGCCCAAGATATTTCAAAGCCTTGTCACCAGAGTCCACACATGTAACTGCATATATATATATATACCGTACATTAATTGATGACAACACAAATTGAATAAATCATAAAAAAGTTTTCCTCAAAATTGAAATGGCATCATATCATCAACATCCAAATTAAAAGCCAAGGAGTTAAGTAAGAACATAAAATAAATAAATAGTACCTTTGCATGAAGAATCTCTAAGGAGCCTCTCCAAGAGTTTTCTATCAATGACACTATCATCAACTGCCAAGACATGAAAATGTTGTTGTTGAATCTTTGTAGTATCAACAAGCTCCATCTCTTCTTCTTGTTGATCTATCTATGTATAATGTTGTATGTTGTCTCTTGCAATATCTCTCTATGTATCTATATATGTAATTCAGAGAGAGAGAGAGAGAGAGAGAGAGAGAGAGAGAAACGTGATGAATGAGAATGAGAATGGAAAAAATGAAATGAGAGGTGGAATGTAATTATCCCGTGAGACTCTTTTTCCTTTTATTATATAATAATAATAATAATATTGATGTATGAGAGAGAATGAAATGAGAGTGAAGAATCGTACTGTGTTGGAATAGTGAGAGTGTTGTTTTTATGTGCGATTCAATGCTAAGATCTTCTCCTTAGATTCTCTCTCTCTCTCTCTTTTTTAATTTGGATCTCATTCATTCCAACCAAATTAAATCACAATTAAAAAATAATATAATATAATATGAGAAAGAAAAAAAAAACTAAAAATTGCACCAAATTTTAGCAATAATAAAACGGGTCTAAAGTAATCTTTTCTAACAAAGTATCAACGAAGAAAAATTTTAAATATAATATTTTTTCACTACAAAAAAGAGTTATTTTAATATTTTATTTTTAACATCATAATTAAATATCAAAATTAATATATATTTTTTATAAATATCACAAATATAAAATTCTCTTTATTTTTTTTATGAATAATTTGACCATAGGAAATTATTTTTTAATTTTGACACTCATTTATTTTTAATTTATTCTACTATTTCTCTTCTTTTTTGGACTCAATTTCAATATCACACTGCTCTCAGTTTAGGATCATACTACTCATTCTTTATCTTCAAAATCTCAATTTATTCTTCAATTTCAAGATCTCATCTCATTTTTTGTTAAAATTTTTTGTTGAGAATATTTTATGGTCAATAAGTGTCAAAATAAATAATATTTTTGACGGTTAATAAGTATCACAGAAAATATATTATCGAATTTTTTTAACAAATTATTTTTGACAGCCAATATTTATCAAAATAAGATTTAAATTTTTTTCACAATTACTTATATGTTAAAAATATTATTTTTGACAAAATTTTTATTAATATATTTTCATAGTTAAAATAGTGTCAAAATTTGTTTTTTTGACAAATTTTAATTCTTTTTTTACATCTATAACTCTAAAAAATAATCTATATTGTTGTAGTGTTTTTGGCAAGAAAAAAATTAAATGAAGAGATACGGTAGTTTAGTTTCCAATCTTTTAACAGGAATTAAGTGCTGAGGATTTATTTTCTCTAAAGTAAAAATAAGATCCCAAGATCTTTGTTCCCATTCGGTCATGATGATTATGATTATGATGATGATCCAAAGATTGTTGATTTTGGGTGCGGATATGATCAAGTTTTACTAATTGTGCACAAGCACATGACTTTGAAAAATTAAAGCAACCTCCTTAACTTTTTTCTAACTAATTAAACTGCTATTAATCTTTTCAACTTGGCAGTGATTTAGTGGGGTTTATTTTCTTCACTTTCATAACTTATTTTATTAATCAATACCCTTCCTTGACCACTAGGCATTCCTTTTACTATTTAATATTTTGATTCCCTTTACTAGTAATTTGCCAATGTATGTGAAAATTAACAGTGCATTAAATCTAAATGCAAGCATTTGGTGAGATAATTAAGAAGACTTTACTCAAAATTACCTCAGCCTACCTTAGCTTAATTAGGTAGTATTTCTCTAAAGAAATGTAGGATGTGACACCTTGTTCATTATATTAGGACCATTTTCTTTTTCATCACTTTTTCTTTATGAAATATAGAGCAATATAATTTTAGATGCATGGATGGAATATAAATTAAATCAATACATGTAATGAAAAGTTTTCACTATGTTTTTTGTTGTTATATATTTTAAGTAATTCTGAACCACTTGCTAGTATAAGTATATATCATTTTGGTTTTATTTTATATTACGTTTTAATTTTGATGCGCTTACAGTGTAAAACGTTTTATATAATTATGGAATCACATTTTTTTTAGATAACTATTTACGTGATTAATATAAAATATAGTTATTTTTACTATGTAACATTACGTAATTAGATACACGTATAAAATTAATTTATGCTGACACTTGCATCAAAATTAAATTATATGTTTTGTGCATTTAGCTTTCTCATATGCTCATGCCAATCAACTTGATGCTGTAATTTTTTTTCTAATTGTGACATTTCATAGTTTTTCTTTTGTTATTCTTTTCCTTGTTAGAATGATAACCTAATCTAATTAATATGGGTAGCTACTTTGCACCCAAAATTACGCAAACAACAATAACAAAATCTTTATGAAATCTCACCGAATATCACAAAAAGAGATGTGTGCTTACCTGAAATTGGACGCAATGTTGACATCGTCCTTCATGACTCATCCAAAAATTTCCTTGCAATCAATTTTCAATTTCAACTACAGTAGTACGAGTAACAAATTAAGAGTACAAATTCTAGGTAAGAGTGAATTTTATCATGCGAAATTTTTATATCTTTTGTTAACTATATATGGTTATTGAAGACGTACTTTAATTTGATGAGTGAAATAGTTAATTTAAAAATTTAAAATTTTTATATTTAAAATTATAATAAAACTATTAAAATTTAATTTTTAAACAAACAAAATCTCTTCTTTAAGTATAATTAAATAGTTTATTTTTTATATCTTGACTAAAATTTTATACGATTATTTAATTAAATTTATTATTTAAAATATTTTTTAACAGTAAATTTGAATTATTTTCTTTTTCCTGATGATATTACAATGCATAATTAGTTATATATACAAACTTTTTTTTAGTGACAATGTATGAAGATTATATTTTAAATAAAAAACAATTTTTAATTTTTCTCGCAACCATTTCTCACATATTATATTTAGAACTTAGTTTTTTTTTTTAAATTATTGGCAATTATTGGCAGAAAACCATACATGATTATACTATATAAAATTTTCACATTAAAAAAATAATGTTACATGAGCACAATTTAATATTTTTATTTAATAATTAATCAATAATATTTAAAATTATTAGAAAAAAATGATGATAGATTTTAGACTAAAAATATTGACAAATACAAATTAAAATTATTGATTTTTTTTAAATTATCCGTAAATCTCTCTGCACTCTTACAATAATAGTTCACTTTGGGTAAACAAGTCAAATCACCAAATCCAACAAGAAGATTATAAGAATTTTGAGAAGAATTGAAGATCTACCAAGCATAGAGAAATGAAAATTGATTGGGGGACCACCATTTATACAAGAATGTTCACACAATACACATTCCATGAGTTCAAAAAATAATACCATTAATATTGAGATGATAATAAATAGTAAAGGGGACAAGAAATGAAATAAAAGCAGTGAGTTGGGACCAAAAGTTAGGGTCCCACAATGCAAATATACGAAATCTTAGGTGGGTCCAAGCAAATATAATCCTTTTGTAGGGTCCACAAAACCCATTCCTCTCTTGTGACATATAAGTAGATCTTTCATATTTGGAATCTGTTCCCATCGAGGGTGTCCAAAGAAGAAGGTTTTTCCATTAAAGGGCTCAGTAATTTTGTTCAAAGTCCAATTTTTTTCTTCTTCTTTTTCTTTATTCTTTTATTTTTTTTTCACTTGAGTGGGGGACCCAATTGTTGTCTGCCACGTGTTATTTTCTTTTATCTGTAGACTTAATCATCGTCTGACATTGGGAACAGGGTTCTGACGTGGTGACATATGAACCGTCAGATAACATCACTATCATTCACAATCATTTTACTGCTTTTACTCTTTTTTTTTCACCTTTCATGTTTTCATTTTTATTTTTAGAATTTAACTAAAGAGTGTATTAAAAGTTGATTAAGAAAATGAAAACAAAAATATTTTAATTTTTAATATATTCAATTCATAAATTTTATATTTGATTTATATTTCTAATTCAAATTTATTTTTAATATTGTTAAAAAATACTTTTAACATATTTGTTAACACAAACTCTTAATTCTATAATATAAAATTATAATAAAATAGTCCGGCTAATTCAACCCTTAAATCTAACTAAATTGCGATTTCGTCTCAAATATATATTTTTTTCCTAATCAGTTGCATTGATAAAATTAAAAAAATATTCACATAATTAATAATATATTTAACGATTTATAATACTATTTTTGTGAAAAAATATTTTTACGGGAATATGTATCTAAAATTAAAGGACCACTGTACTCTATTCTTTGGCAACGCCCGCCACATAAAAGTATAGGATGAAATAAAATGGCAACGAAAAGTCAAAATATATTGTAAATAAATAATGAAGGACGCAGAAAAACACTCGACTAGATGCCTAAACAAAAACGAAAAACAAACATATCTAGATTCTAGACGCCATGTACAAAATATTTAGTTGTGATTTCATCTCAATTTTTTTTAATATTAAGGAGATAAAAAAGGATAAAATTTATTTTATTTAATATTTATTAATTATTATATATAATAATTAATAAATATTAAATAAGATAAATTTTAATTATTTTTTTTTGGGTAAAATATTAAATTGGTCATCTACGTTTAGGAATAATCTTATTTTGGCCTTTAAGATTTAAAGTGTCCTATTTAAATTTAAAAAAGTTTTATTTAGCTTTAAGTTAATTCCACCGTGAAGTCAAAATTAAATAATTAATGGAATGTCCTATATAAGAACAGTACAAGAACAAGATCGATAATCTGAAAAATAAGTACAAGTTTTAGAGGTACAAAATCAACCATGAATGCATTAATATATTTATTGAGAATATAAAATTAGTTCTATAAAAAATATTTCATTTAAATTGTAAGAAGAATGATAAATATGAAATTAATTATATAAAAAATATTTTATTTAAATTATAAGAAGAATGATAAATAAATATATTGATGCATCTACAGTTAATTTTATACCTCTAGAACTTGTACTTATTCTCTAAATTATCGATCTTGTTCTTGTACTGCTCTTATGTAGGACATTATATTAATTATTTAATTTTAACTTCATACATTAAAATTAAATAAAACTCTTTTGAATTCAAATAAAATATTTTAAACTTTAAGAATCAAAATAAAATTACCACAAATATAAGAACCAATTTAATACTTTATTCTTTATTTTTTTGTTATCAAATAATTTTTTTATAACGATTGCATTGATCTAAGCGGTGAGAAAAAGAAAAACAAAACTAAGGACCATTTTCTTTATGTCTTCAATAATATATATTTAATTTTAACATTTACTCAATCTCTATCTTATTCGCTAATTGTTGCCTTAAAAAATTGATTCGCTTGCCAAATTATATATATATAATATTGTTTTATCGGGTCAACTTTATGATCCAAGAGGAGTTCTATTCATCATTGAGACATTGACCCTAGCTAGCTATATCAAGCTCTAGTAGAACACTTGAACAAATTAAAAATAAAACTCTTATCCCGGATCCCAATTACAACTAAAATTTGGATAGTATTTAATTAGCTATGCAAAAAATTATGTATATAATAAAAATCAATTATTAAAAATTAATTATTATATATTTATACATAAATATATATTATTTAATTTATTTTTAATATTTATTTTAAATTTAAACAAATATTTTATATCGATAATATTACGTAGTATAATTATTATATGCTCTAGTCAAAGTAGTAAAAATTAGCGTGGTGCTCAATAAAACGAAGGAAGTACGTAGTTATCATGGATGAAGAACTCAAACTTGCCATGGAGTTCGTTCAGTGGCTGAATAAAGGGCCAAAAATAAGAAGCCAAATAAATATTTGGAATTTGGGGGTGTGTGTTTCTGATAAGGGCGTCAACTTGCGCTGTGTTTTGTAGTAGTAGGAAAGTGTGCCGCAGTTTCTCCACTTTATTTATAGTGCCTATTATTGTAGTTGTTTTTCCCATCAAGCTAGCACAAGTATATTTTCCTGTGGTATTTTACACTGTTAATAATGGATGGCGATGGAACAAGTATCAATAAGGCTTTGTTTGTTACTTTAATTTGTCTTATGCCTTTATACACCGTTTAGTTATTGAACATGACGATGATATAAATAAATAGTTACAAAATATTTGTATTTCATATTTTTTAAAAATGATTAAAATATTAAGATATAATTTATTAGACACAAGTTTTTATACTTCTGATAAAAAGTAAAGGAAGATTTGAAGTTCTATTCTTGATGAATCATAAATTTGTATATGTGTTTGTGTTGAATGAATGATTATAAAAGAAATTCCTTTACAAAATAAGTTCAATGAGTATTTATATAAGTGAGAAAATTATACTATTAGGCTAGCTTATGTAACTGTTTGTTGTTTTGCTAACTGATTTAGCGGCTAAATTAGAATCTTGATCAATCTTGATTATTGACTTAGTCTCCTCTCTATCATTCTCCCTCAAACTCAAGGACACTCTTGAAGTATGCTTGAGTTTGTCCAAGAACCGATTAAAAGAGAAAACAGATAACGGCTTAGTAAAAAGGTCTACAATTTGATCTACATTAGGTATGTGAACAATGTGGAGCTGATATTGGTTAACCAAGTCTCTCACAAATGAATATTAAGCTCGAAATGCTTGGTTCTGATGTGCATAACGGAATTGGCAGATAATTGGACAGCACTAGCATTATCACAATAAATGGTAGATACTCCAAAATGTTGAAAACTAAGCTTAGATAAGAGATTTTGTAACCAAATAATCTCAGTTGTCGTTGCTGCCACACTCCTGTATTTAGATTCTGCACTTGAACGGCTGATTACATGTTATTTTCTACTTGACCAAGCAACCAAATTAGTGCCTAAGAAAATACAATAGCCTGAAGTGGATCTCCTATCATCAACATCAGAGACCCAATCAGCATCTGCAAAACCAAAAATTCGAAGATTAGTAGATGGATGAAAAAGAAGACCTTGCTCAATTGTACCAGCTAGATATCGAAGGATCCTTTTTACTGATCTCCAGTGGTTGAACAAAGGTCTTTGCATAAATTGGCTTACCTTATTTACTGAGAATGCTATCTCAGGTCTAGTGAAGGTACAGTATTGCAGAACCCTACTATAGAACGATAGTGAGTAGGATCAGAATAATATTCAGAACTATGTTTAGAGAGCTTTTCTGAAGTAATCATAGGTGTTGGGACTGACTTAGCATCAATCATGCATGACTTGTGTAACACATCTTTTATGTATTTAACTTGAGATAAATGATATGCACCAGATTTTAGTCTAGTTGCCTCAATTCCTAAAAAATTAAAAGTACCAAGAGATTTCAAAGCAAACATGCCATGTAATTTCTGCATCAATGCACTGATTTCATTTTGATTATTACCAGTCACCAGTATATCATCAACATAAACTAAAATAAAAATCATAGAAGAAGAAGTTCTTTTAGTGAATAAGAAAGGGTCTGACCTTGTTGTAGTAAAGCCAAACTTGCCTAAAGCTGCATATAATGTAATGTACCAAGCATAAGGTGCTTGTTTTAATCCATATATAACTTTACGAAGTTTGCAAACAACGTTAGAGTCACCATTATCAAAATTTGGTGGTTGCTTCATGTATACCACTTCTTGTAATTTGTCATTTAAAAAGGCATTGTTAAAATCATATTGATTGATAAGCCAGTTCATAGAAAGAGCAAGAGTGAGAACCACTATAATAGTGACAGGTTTAACCACAGGATTGTATATCTCAGTAAAATCCAGCCCTTCAATATGATGATTCCCTAAAGCTACAAGACGAGCTTTATAGCGCATTACTGAGTCATTTGGGTTTCTTTTAATGGCATAAACCCATTTGGAACTAATCACAGTAGAATTGGGACTTGGATAAACTAGAGACCAAGTTTGCATCTGTTCTAAAGCTTGAAGTTCAGATAGCATTGCATTCTTCTAGTGTCAGTGTGGAAGCTGTAATACTTGTTTTACTGAAGTAAGAGATGTTTGTAGACATTGAGAATCAGTACTTGAGGAAGAAGTGAGTGTACTTAATGCTCTTGGTTTATAAATTCCAGACTTAGATCTAGTGATCATAGGGTGTTGATTATGAGTACTTTGGGTACGTGTAGCAGAAGGTAACAAGATTTCTTTACCTGAAATAGGAATAGAGGGTTGAGGATCACTGGTATTAGAAGGTTGAACATCATGATTATTACCAGGTTGAGGGGTAGTATCAGTATTAGAATTTGAAAGTGAGGATTGTTGATTGAAATATTCATCGTCATTAGAGTTCAATGGATCTGCATCATAATTAATGGCCATAGAAATTGAAGCATGTACAGGTAAAAGAGGGATTCTTAAGAAAGTTTGAGAGAATTTATTATCAATGTAAGGAACAGAGGTAGTAGGAAATAATTGAGGATAAGAAAAAGAAGTTTCATAAAAAACATGTCGAGTGATAATTTTTTTGCTAGTTTTCATTAAACATTTATACCCTTTGTGATTGGGTGCATACCTCAAAAAGACAGATAATTGTGATTTGTAAGAGAATTTTGTATTATTGTAAAGTCTTAAAAATGGATAACATGTAGAACCAAAAATTTTTAGAAAAGAGTAATCAGGGGCTTGATTATGTAGTAATTCAAAAAGTGAGACCTTAGAAGTATTAGGTGAAGGGAGTTTATTTATTAGATAAATAGATAACAAAAAAGCATCATCCCAATGAAGAAGTGGGATAGAAGCTCTTGCTAACATAGTCATACCAATATCTATAATGTGCCTATGTTTTCTCTCAGCCTTCCTATTTTGTTGATGGGTGTGAGGGCATGAGAATCTATGAACAATACCATGCATAGTTAAAAAAGAAGAAAATGAAGATGACAAATACTCCCTACCATGATCAGATTGCAGGGACTTAATCTTGAGACCTGTGTGGTTCTCCATTTGATTTTTAAATTGCATGAATGCCTATAAAACTTGGGATTTTGTTTAAAGTAGAAAGATTGAAGTAAATCTAGTAAATGCATCCACAAAAGAAACATAATATCAAAAACCATGATAAGATAACATGGGTGCTGGACCCCAAACATCAGTATAAATCATCTCTAAAGGTGCATGAAATTGAAAAGAATCAGATTGAAATGGAAGACCATGCATCTTTGCCATGCAACAGTATTCACAAATCTTATTGTTCATTGTATTATTATTAGAAACAGGAAGATTACATTTAGAAATGACATTCTTGATTACATTAGATGAAGCATGACCTAATCTATCATGCCAAAGAGAAAATGAGGGACAATTAGCACTGAAACTTCTAGGAACAATTTGAGAACTACATTGATTATCTCTAGGAAAATGAACATGCTGGTTTGAGACAGATTCATTAGAAGTAGATGAAGTAATAGCAATTCTTTGAAATTCATATATGCCATGCTTAGGTATGCCCCGGAGGAGTATCTCCTGAGTTTTCTGTGATTTAACACAACAAAAAGTGGGATGAAATTCAAAAAAATAGTGGTTATCTTCTGCAAATTTCTGAACACTAATTAAGTTCTGTGACATATCAGGGGCATGAATGATATTTCTTAGAAAAGAATTATCGATTTGTATCTAAAGAAATGAGATAAGTGTGGCCAGTGTGTGCAATGTGAGTACATGTTCCATTACCTAACAAAATTTGGTCAGAACCATTAAATTCAGAATCTATTAAGAGATTTAATTGATTGGGGGTGATATGGTGAGATGCACCAGTATTTGAAAATCAGGAATTGTTTGAAAAATTTGTAGCAGTAGAAAGATAAGATCTTAGATTGTGATATGATGTAGGTGGAAGAATTGGTGGGCCCGAGGTTGAACTCGAAGAAGGTGAAGATGCTTGATAATTTTGATTGTAACGATAAAAACAGGTCAAGGCAGAATGTCCCATTCTCCCACAGACTTGACATTGAACTCTTGAAGAGTATGAAGATTGAAATCTGCCACCTCTACCAAATTCACGTCCTTGTCCATGGCCTCTTTTGCCAGAAAAACCTATACCATTGCCTCTAGAATAACCAAAACTGGTTTGAGTAAAATTAGATTGGATAAGAGTATTTCTCGATCTTTCTAAACCTCTCTATCATATCCTCATTTCCCAAAAGTAAAGATTCCACTTCTGGAAGAGTAATGGAATCAGCCTTAGTCATAACAGATGATAAAAACAAGGCATAATCTTCATTTAGTCCTTGTGTAATTGCAGCAATGTGATCATCCAAAAAAACACTAAATCCAAGAGAAGCAAGAGAATCTACAGTTTGTTGAATTCTTTTTAGATATTCTGAAGTTGTCATTCCTCCTTTCTTGATTGATAGCAATTATGCTCGAAGCTGAGTGATTTGAATCTTGGAGGTTTTTGCAAAATGATCATGAATCCTTTTCCATACCTGATATGCAAAGACACAATCTAGCATTTTATTTTTAAAAAAAGATCCATAGACGTGAGAAGCCAAGTTATGAGGTAGTAGTCATGAGCCTTCCATTCTTTGTACTATGAAAATTCTGTTTCTGCTATTTTTCCGCATCAGTGGAGAATTTTGGAGGAATCTTCTCTTTAATTAGATGATCTTCGAGACTGTTGGAATCAATCGTGTGAAGAGAAAGTTTCTCCCATGTTTATCAAGGATTGGTTGAGAAAGAAAATTTTCATATTGGGTAAAGTGGTGGAAATTGGAACTATTTCTCCCATGGATCTTAATGAGCTATAGATACCATGAGAAAAAGTAAAGAAAAACCTAAAATTCTATTCCTGATGAATTATAAATCTGTGTATGTGTTTGTATTGAATGAATGATCATGAAAAAAACCCCTTTACAAAACAAGCTCAATGAGTATTTATACAAGTGGGAAAACTATACTACTAGGCTAGCTTATGTAACTGCCTGCTGTTTTGCTAACTGATTCAGCGGCTAAATTAGAATCTTGGTCAATCTTGATTATTGACTTGGTCTTCTCTCTATCAACTTCAATCTTTAATTATTTTTAAAATATTAATGTTATCTTTAATTCTAATTTTTTAACTTTTTTTATTACTGTCATTGTGCTCTCTTCTCTTTTTCTTCCTCTTCTCACATCTTTGTCTGTCTCTCTTTTCACTACAACACACACGAAAAATTGCGGCAGAAAATTGCCGGCTATTTCTTGAACCACCTCAAATTGGCAGGATACCGGCAGTTCCATTAATATTTTTTAGCTCCATTACAAATTAGATCAAGATAGCAACGGTTGAATACTAACTGCCGCCAATAGCATTTTGTTGAGCTGCATCAAAAACCCTCACCTTCAACATTCGATAGCTAGTCTTCTCGTTTTTGTGCGAACCCAAAGGGAGTAAAGGCACAAATCACCCTCTCAAATCCTTGCCGCCATGTAGCTCTCCTGCATCAGTTCCAACTGCTACGTCCTTCCACGTCACTGATTTTCTCCTCCGCCGTGCAGCCCCCGCATGCGAAAGGAAACTGGAGGGGCAAAAAACCATTGTTTTTTCCTCCGATGTGCACATCCGTATCGTCGTGAAGTCATGTGGTTGCCCATCCGTCCTGGTGTCATCGTCGTTGTCATCGACACCCTTCTCCCTTGTCCTGTTGTGTGCTACTCAATCACCCTCTCCCCTTTCACTAGTTAGTTCTTCCCCTTATCCTGTTGTTCTAATTTCATCCCTTTATCCCAATTTAATTTGTTTGCTTGTTGTTCTATTAATTTTGCTCCAATTTCATCCCTTTATCTTCTGCCTTTTGTTCGAATTTATCCTGATTCAATCACTATTCTGTTTCAATTCCTATTCTTAGTCCATAAACATTGATTGTGTTCCAACCTATCCCTCTGTTCGTGTAATATTTCAGTATTAGTTTTTGTGCTCCTAAATCTGTCTTCTAGGTGGTTTGCACTGAATATGAGAGATTAATCAAATTTCACTATTTTATTATATCGAAGAGTAGATTTGGAGTTAGATAAATTAGCTAATTCATTCAGCAAATTGATTGGTTATGAAATAAAATTTGTAATTGCTAGTCAAATTTCTATTGGTCAAACTCATTTTGTAAGTAGTCTAACATTTGACAATGTTACTTGAGATATATACATTGTGATTAATGTTGTATCTTTTGACATTGACTTAAGAAAAGGAACATGTAGTTGTTAAATTACTAAGCGGAAGAATATAGGTGAGCCGGTGAGAAGAGGAGTGAGGAACGCAATTCGTCAATCGATTTCTTTTAATACTTTCAAATGGTTGATAAATTGAGATCTTGTTGTTTATGTTCTCTAGGTCCTATGAATTTTTCATTATTGATAAATGATAGTTATTATTTCTGAATGGGAGGTACAATCTTGTTATGTTTCTATTTATGTTGCTTTCTGCTACTGTCTTCAACATGTTGTCCAATTTGTTATGGGTGGAAGAAGAATAAAGCCAAGTTCTTTTGCATTTTTATTTTGTTCTTTTTTTTCAAACTCGGTTTCTAGCCATCCTGTAGTTATTTGGTTCTATTATGGGATAGTATTCTAGCATATGAAATTGAAAGTCTACTTTTTCAATCCAACTAAAATTAAATGATAATAATGTCATATTGCCTTCGTATGATATTTGTTGTGTGCTGAATTAATCCAAATTAATATGCTCATTAATATATGAGCAGCATTGTGTTCTATAAGGATCAACAAGAAAGTTTCAGACTTGGTAGAAAATTTTATCAATTCTGCTACTACTTTATTAAGGGAGAAGCATCATGGAGTTTTGATCACTGAGGTTCAGCTTTGTACAGATCTATGTAAAATTAGCCAAGGAGTCCTTGGATTTGTAAGCTACTATTTTTTTTTTTTTTGCTCATTCCTAGTTTGTAGTTCACATATTAGCACTTTCTATTGTTTAGGAAATTTTTAATATTTTTCTGACACTTTAGGTAAGTGGTTTGGAAGTAGAGAGATACGCTGTAATTGGGCCACTAAAGGGACTAATAGCAATGATGAAAAGCAGAGTTCGGATTCTAAAAGTGTTCATAGGGTAGAAAATCCATTCCTACTAGAACAGCCTCTACTCCTCTTCCCTTACCTAGTACTGCACATGTGCATGGCTTTTCTCCTGTAGGACTTGCAGCGTATGAAGTATGAATGCCAAATGGCTTTGAGCAAGATCGGTGGTGTGCATGCGGCACTTATGCATCAACAGAATCAGCATGCTGCCATGAAGCAAGCAGCCATGGGAATGGGTGCTCCTAACCAACAGGTTAATTATGGTTGTTTAGAGTTAAAGGATTTGAAGGTACTACTATTTTGATTTATTATGTGCTTTGTATTGAGTTTTTTAATTTGAGTAAATAAATGCAAATAGTTAATAATTGTTGATGGTTTGTTTATCTTTGTTGGGTCTTTGATTGATTCAGTTTCAATAATATTTGATAATCAGTGGAGTTGTAAGAAAAAGTAATTCTTTGATTGTTAGAGAAATGCTTGAGCTAGAGGTTTATTGTTACTGATTGTATAAAGAGAAAAGTTGCATGCTAGGATGCTAAAATTTCCATGAAACAAAGATCTTCTTTATTTGCCATTTCTCCATATGATTTTTAATTAATATTTGTTAATTTTTTTCTCTTTTGTAAGAATCAATAGAAATGGTTAAAAATTCTAAAAATAAGTATTTTTATCCCCCTCTCTAGTGTAAGTTATTGGATTTATAATTCAGTTGAAGTTGTAGTGATTAGAATTATTTATTGAGTTAAGATTTTTCCTTAAATTTGTTTTATATAATGATTTTGAAGGAGTTTGATGATTTTGGCAAAGACAAAAAGCTTAACTCCTTTATGGCTGTAGCTATTTAATTTGAGCTTAAGCTTAATAGTTTCAACATATTATTGGAGCATCAAGAAATATGAGAAAGTCTTAAAGTGGTTTTAGTATTGTGTTCATCTTTGTCTTAAGTTGTTCCAAAGCTATGTCTTCACTGTTATGTATCTCTGTTGTCATGCCAACAATGAATTTGTTCAACAAGGCATATTCTGTCTTTTAATAGTTGAAATTGATGATTGAAATGAAAAATATTATTATAACTTGCTATAAAGTATAAGTAGATTAATTTTTTTTTACTGCATTAGAAGTCTTGATCATGCTGACATTTAATCATTTTTTGTATGGAAGGTTATAAATTGTGATTTTGGTTCTTGGAGAGTAGGGATCCATATATAAAAATTGCCCTGATACACTGATGAAAAGAACTGATGTTATTGGCAGTAGAAGGAGGAGGATTTTTCTCTTCTTCAGCTTCAAGGTATAGTAAGGGCCTGAGCCTTCTCCTCTGGAGTTAGAAATTCACTTGCTAGTATTGCATGTTCCCTAACCCATATTGTTTTACTAGCAAAGCTTTATGTTTTCTGGTTTGCAGGTTAAAGATTGCTTCAGTAAATCAGTTGGGCTAAATGTTTGTGAAAGTAGTCCTTTGCTGACATTTCATTTTTTCTCAGGTTTCTTGTTTGAGTTTGGTGCCTCCCAATACAAGAGATGCCTTATATCAAATCTATCACCTATTGTAAAATCATCATTGTGATAAAGATTATGTTCATTTAAAGAAAGATGTGCCTGTTCTATCATGTTCTCTGTTTCCTGTTTATTACAATCAAATTATTTTCTTCTATTGGCGTTATTAATTAGTTTTTTTTAATTATACAAAATTATTGTTTTATCTATTTAGTCCTCTTTTATACACGTATCTTAAATTTAATCAATTATGACGTAAAAAAATAAGTTTTAGTCCATTAATTATTTTTTTAAAATATCATGTAGAAGATTGCAGTGGGCTAAAAACCGCAGCTTTTCTTTTTTAAAAAGCACCTATTAGAATTACGGCGGTTTATAACCGCCGCATTATTTTTTAAAAACTAGTATAGAAAATAGCGACGGTTTTAAATTATTTTTTAAACTGCTGCTAAATCAACCGACGCTAATCCTTGGTTTTGCTGCGGTTGTGCCAGCGCGCCGCAAAATAAAATCTCTACTCCCTAAACCGCAACGTTTCTGAAACTGTCGGTATTTTGTTTTGTGGCAGTTTAAAACTACCGCATAGCCATAAAAAATCGCCCTTACCGGTTCCCTTGTAGTGTTTCCTCCTTCGCATCACCTTTTACCTTGGTCTTCCTCTTTTATTTTGCATCACTATTGTCCTCTTTTTATCCTCTTCCTTCGTGTCTCCTTTCGCCATTGTCATCGTCATCTCTATCATTATTTGGCTTGCTTACGCCTTTTTTCATCTCCATCGATTCATCTCTGTTGTGTCACCTTCTTTGCCTTTGTCTCTCCTTCATTATGATTTTTGTTTTATATATCCACACCGACTCTATCTTTATCTCCTCTGTCTTTACCTTTGCGGCCTTAACCCTCATATCCCCTTTCACCTTTCTTTTTGTTTTTTTTTAACTATTTTAGCTTTCGCCATTTAATTTGAATTATTTAATACTTTAATTGATAATATTTGAAATGAGGTTGATAAATCAGTAGTGATTATAGTGGTAAAAATCAATAATGGTGGTGATGGTAGTGGTAAAATAATTTTATTTTGCGAGTAAAATTGATTTTTGAATTAGATTGTTATATCATATGTATCTTCACTAAACATATTAAAGAATTGTAAATCTTTATGTTTATGTACTTTTATCTCTTTCTATCGATGTCTTTATTTTTTAGATAGAAATCAAACATTGTCTAAAGAATTGATACATGTTCAAGTCATAATAAAAATTATATATAAACGGTCACTTGGTTGAGAAGAACATTGAAAGGTATCAAAGATCAAGATGAAACAGAATGGAATAAGAGGAGACATTAGGTAGCATTTGGTAGAGAGACAGAGACGGAAAGACTGAGACTGAGAGACAGAGACTAAGAGATAGAGATTGAAATAAATCTTAATATTCTATTTGGTGCAAAATGGGAGACAAAAATTGAAATAAGAATAAAACTCTAATTTAATTTGTACAAAGGATAAATTGAAATTAATTTATTGAAATGAGGGTATTTTAGGAAATATTATTAAAATTTCAGTCTCTATCTCTAAAAATTTTAGTCCCTTGTGTCCTTACTTTTTGGAAGTACTGAAATACTGAAATTTTGGAGACAGAGACAGAAATTTTAGTACCAGTCTCTGAACGAACAAACATGATATTGAGTCTTAGTCTCTCAGTCTTTGTCTCAGTACTTCAAAACAAACACTACCTTAGTCTTTGATGAGAACCATAGAGTGAGTTCCAGAATTGTAGAGAGAATTCTAGAGTGAGAATTGTAGAAAATGAGAGTGATACATCATTATTGAACCCTAAACTGAACTGCAACCTACTATTTATACATAGTAAGAGCTATAACTAACTATGCCATCTCACTACATTCCTAACTGATTTAATTTACAACCTAAATAACAAAATCAGTCCTAACCTCTAACAACTAACTGTTTATTAGTTACTCCTAACATCCTCCTTTAACCTGAAGGGTTATGGTTTCCTGGCATAACCTCTCCGACATCCTCCCTTGAACTTATGTGAGGTTTTAGTATTTCTCCACCTACCCAAAGCTTTGGCCTATGACTGTGAAATGATGCTTGAGAAAGTGGCTTTATTAGTATATTGGCAAGATGATCTTGCGAGGGTATGTGAACTACATGAGCTAATTGTTGCACTACTCCTCACGAAGTGTAGATCTATTTCAAAGTACTTAGACCGACTATAGAGAATTAGATTTTTGGTCATTAGTACTGTGCTTTGGTTGTTACAGAACATTGTGGGTACTGGGCCAGATGGTAAATGCGTCTCTTGTAGCAATTTTTACAATTAAATTGTGTCTGTCATAGCAATCCTCAATTTAGTTTCAAAAATTGCTTTAATGTGCTTTAATTGTATCTCTTGTACAAAATTTTAACATCATGAATGAACAAAAAAAATTCTCAAAAACACTTCAATTGTTCCATCCATGCCCATTAATATTAAATCTTTTAGATAATTCTCAGGATAAGCAACATTGTTTAGTATTATTTTGAGGAGTAATGGTCTTGGTTTTATATTTTCATTCCCAAGTTATATTTTAGTTTAGTTTAATTATTCTATTGGTTCATGTAGTTTTATCAAATTTATAATTATATTCCTATATTTTTTCTTTTCAATTGGATCCCATATATTATTTTTTATTTTATAATTATGTCATTTTCGTGTAAAAAACAATAAAAATAATGAAATATTCCTTCAAAAAAATATGTAATTAAATATTTAATTAGGTTATTAATTGTAAATACTTTTAATTTGCAAAAAATTATTCCATTAACTCTTATTAAGTCCAACATTGTTTAAAATTAACAGTCTGATAGTCTTTATGAGTGTGAAACAATCTTTATTTTTTGTGCTAATTTTTAGAATAAGCTAAGCCCACTTAATTTCTTATATAGTATTACATCAAAAATTAAAAATTATTTTTTATTCATCCTCACACCATAACAAATTTAAGTTGTCTTCAAATTTCACGTTCCAAGTCTTTGTCCTGTCTTGAATATAAAAGGAATATATTAAGTCTCACATTATTTAAAATTAAAAGTCTGATAATTCTTATAAATATGAGATAATTTTTACTTTTTGAACTAATTTTTTAAGTAAATTAAGTTTACTTAATTTTTTATAATTTTAATATTTTTTATTATAAAAATTTAATTATAATATTAAAATTTAATTGCAAGTTTAGTAAAATTATAGAATTAAACTTTTTTTTTTTAGTTTTAGAGTGCATGCCATACTAATCCAAAATTCCTGGTTTCATCTTCTTGCATAGTGGTTGTGGCCTGGTAATTAGTTTAGTTAATATAGGATCAGTAATATGCCGAGTTAAAAAACAGTTGTACGTATCATACTATCATAGTGCCATCATCAATTAATTAATGACCCAAGTCATCAATTTATTTGTATTCATTTTGAACTAAGCTACAACTTATGGGACCACAACTAACAAAGGAAAATGAGAATAATTATCATAAGGGATAGATTTTGTTAAATCTTGTTTCTGGGTCCACCTCAATTTGGCTATCGATCTTTTTTTTTGGTGTAGGAAAATTTTATAAAAATAAATAAATTCTCTAAAAAAATTTAGATATCTATTATTTTAAAAAATGAGTGACATTTTCTATTTTTAATTAATTAAAAAATTATTTATCTTCGAATTACAAAATTAAGTGCCATTTTTTTCCCTCTTAAAGGAATACACACCCACGAATTAAAGTTTAATTTGTCATATCAAAGCAACGGATTGAATGATTCACTATAGCGACTCCCAACAGAAAATCATCAAACAATGCAAAATTAAAACACTCATTTTGCTAACAATAATGAAGAGTGATTAGGACAATCGGATTAACTATCAAAATGATTAAGCTAAGTATTGGAGTAGGAATAAACTATCTTAGATGGATAAACAGTATTCCAAAGTGTAACATATATATAAGTAACGTAAGAGTAGTACTTTAGAGCAAACTACAAAGGGGAAAAAGTGTTGTATTGTGAATCGGTTATTATAACTCATTTGTTATCAAACATAATTTGGATAAAACAGTTCTATTAACGTCCTAAGTCGGTTATTTATGTACTTACTATTCTCAGTAGAGTAGAATTAGGGGTGATAATAGAATGGATAGAGATGAATTTTTATTCTACCTAATTCTGTCATATTCTATAATAGTCCAAATAGAATTCGTTTTCTCCTTACCTATGAATAATAAAAATTTATTCGAATCTGCCTCCGCAAGTATTTATTCCCTTAACTGTTCTCATTAATTATTAAATTCAATAAATAAAATTAAATTTTAAAATTTATATAACTTTAATTATATAAATAACATAAATTTAACTAAAAACTTAAGAATAATACAATCTAAAACAATATAATTACTAATTTTATTATTATTTTTACATATATTAGATGTATTTTATATATATATATATAACCCCGCCCAAAACTCTCGCCTTGCCGAAAATTCGTCCTACACTGCGTCGAGTAATTAACTACCCCGACTCGGTAGGAGACACAGCAGGTACTTGTCATTTTAGGTAATATTGCCACCCCCTAAATAAAATTTCACTTGGACTTCTATGCGGTCCATTTCACAAAATCGCGACCAACTCCTTCACAATAAAAAAATAACAATCCAATCCCTAACTATCATTTTTGTCAAACTACTATGTTCCATTGTCAACTTTGCTGTGATATCTTAATGGTAAAATCATGCATTAGATATAACGTGTCGCTCAACCATTGGATTAGGACAAATCATCTATTTTAAACGTTCAATGGGACAAATAAGCCATGTCTCTCACTAAAATGATGTCATTTCTTCTTGTTCTTCCTTCTTATCTTTTTCATTGGTAGAAACAGAAAAATAGAAATAATCTCTTCACCTTTGGATTTCTCCATCTCAAGTATGGCAAACGAGGGAGTAGCTAGGAGAATTCAACAATCCTAAATCCATCAAAAGCCTCACCTTTAACGGCCATCGTGGCTTCCACAATTGTGAGCCAAAAGAACTGTTCACCTTTTCTAACTCCGAGTTCCATTATAAAAAATTGTTGCCACCCTTTCCAACCCAGTATTGCTATGTCGTCAACAAGCATTGCACCACCAATTTTTGCCACCGCATTTATAGCAGCATCTTTGAGAAAAAATTTCTAGACAAAATTTAACCATGAGAAAAAGGAGAATATCAAATTGGAGCCAAAGATGAAATTATGTAATGCTTCTTTCTAAGTTTCGAAGTCAAATGAATAGGAGAATGAGGAAGAAAAGAGGAAATTGTGGTCATCACATGGAAGAAGACGTCATTTTTGTGGGGTTATTTGTATCAAAGTGAAAACTCATATGCAGTTGTTTTTATGTGAAGTTGATAGTTGAGAATCTTTAGATGATTTGACATATTTGACTAAATTTTTATCTAACAATTCTCAATTATCAATTTTACATGAAAATAACTACATTTTAATTTCCATCTTGTCTTAATTGAACATTTTAGTGTGGGGGCTATTTGTCCCAATCCAATGGTTGAGCGACAGTTATCATCTATTGCACCACTTAGGATTTTGCCGTTAACTGATCATGGTGAATTGAAGTTGACAGAGGAGACTAATTATCTTACAGAGATGTGATAGTTATGAATTGAATTATCTGATTTCTATTCGTAAAAGAGAGTTGTTTTTTTGTGAAATAGAGCGGACCTAAATGAGGTTTTACTCTTCTCATCATGATAATTCATTTCTCACCTTTAATCGGCCATATGGAATATCAACAGCTCATTCTGCAAATCACTTATAAGAAGAATTTTTCAAATCCCACTGAAATTATGTTCTCAGTTATCACTACAAAAAATTATCAATAGCGACCAATTTTAGCGACTGAAAAAATTGGTTGCTAATAACAACTGATTTAGCGACCAATATAGAATTTCTAGGATCAGAAAAAATTGATCGCAAAATTATATTCAATGACCGATTTTAGCGACCCACAAATCGGTCACTAATAGCAACCGAATTAACGACTGATAAGTTTATTATACAACCAGAATAAAGTTGGTCTCAAAATTGGTCGCTATTTTTTTAACTTAGTGACCGAATTAGCAACAAAAATAAGAGAAGAAACGACTTTGGGACTTTTTGTCACAAAATTGGTCGCTATTTTTAAATTTAGTGACCGATTTTGCAACAGATAGAAAAATAGGGTGAAAATTTGTTTGGTCGCTAATTCGTTTGCTACAGCAATGGTCACTAAAAGCAACTGATAAGTTTATTATACAACCAAAATAAAGTTGGTCGCTAAATCGGTCACTGTTTTTTAATTTAGCGACCAAATTAGCAAACTAAACAAGAGAAGAAACGTCTTTGGAATTCTTGGTCACAAAATCGGTCGCTTTTTTTTTTTAATTTAGTGACCGATTTTGCAACCGATAAAAAAATAGGGTAAAAAGTTGTTTGGTCGCTAATTCGTTCGCTAAGATAATGGTCGCTAAATCGGTCACTAATTTAAATAAAATAATATAGTTACTGAAATACTCTCGCAAACCCTAACTCAATTCACCCACACCATTCTCATCTTCTCCAAACAATTATTGAGTTACTCGCTAGAAGTACAGCACCGTCTTCTTCATCGCAGCGTCGTCTTCATCGTCTTTTGATTGTAGTGCTGTCTCCTGAGGTCTCGTCGCCGTCATCTTCTGAGATCTCGGCATCGTCATCTTCGTCTTTGAGATCTCGGCAGCATTGGCATCGTCTGAGTTTGTAGATCGTCTCATTATCGTCCAGATCTAACTTTCTCATTGTCATGCCGTTCTTTTCTTACCATCGCCTTCTCTGCTCACTCCTTTGTTGCAGATCGTCGCCTTGCCGTCCAGATCAGCCATTGCTCTTTGTCGCGTAGTTCATTTCTCACTGCCACCTCCTCTGGTAACTTCTTCTCCGGCAACAACAATAACAGTCTCTCCGATAACTTCTTCTCAAACTAATTTATTTGATATTCTGAAGCCTTAAATAAATATTTTATTTGGAGTTCCCACCAATTCATGAGTTTCACTTTCATCCAAAAATTTGTTACTGAGTCGACTCGCTTCCCTTACACCTCCGCTTTTGTTCTCGCGTTCATCACTATCACAGCAGTTGTGGTTAGATTCTTTCGTCTGTCCGAACCGACATCATTTGCGATGTCTTCTTCATCAGCAAACGACCCCGTTCAGTGCAACCGCATCTTCTCGAGCAAGCTCTACTTCGATGTGCCTCGTTCCAAGGTATGAACTAAGAAGTAACAACACGTACTTGTGGTTTATTTGAACTTGGTTAGGTTTTTGTACAATTCAGGTTCCGATTATCTATTTTGAATCTTATGACATATCCTTTCTCGACATTGAGAAACTATAAGGAATTTTTTTTAGTTTTTTTCTTTTTAAACACTGGTGATTGAATTATTATTTTCTTCAATTAATAATGCATTATGAATTGGTGTAGGCACCTGTTTGATTCTTCTAAATGGAGGCGAATTTGTAGATTCCTAGTGTCGTTTGGTGTTTTGGATAAGAAATGCATTGTTTAGCCTCTTGAAGCTTCAAAGGATGATCTTTTAGTGGTAATCACTGTGTAATTAACTTTTTAGGAGTTTGCATTGGCTTGAATGCTTGATCTACGATTAAAAAATATCATACAGAACACTCATTTATATATATTCAAAACTTATTCCAAACAAGCTACACTGATTAATAATTAATTTTATTTCAAAATTGTATATATTATTCTTATAAAAATGCAATAGTAAATTTGACTATCAGTCACTTGATGCTTGTCAATTTTTTTTGTTTATGTGTCTATTGCTGTGAAATAATTAAGCACATTAACACATTTTTTTATATGGAGTGGTAGATGATATGTGAACTGAAAGGTAAGAGCAGTGAGATTGAGGAACATTAGAGCTCTGATTATATATAATTTTATGCTTTTTATATATGTTTTCTTCTTTATTTCCCTTGTAAAATTGTTGTTTAAGGACTGAAAATTTTTCTGGAAATTTATTTAGAGTTGTGCATTACAGAATTGCGCTTTATTAGGATTGAATTGAACATTTGGAATGTATTTTATTTTATGTGTGATGTTTCACATAGAAAGGTGATAAAAAAAATTCTTAATTTTGGTGGCATTTAGTCCTTAACTTGATGCATTAGATGATTGAAGAAACTTTTGCTCAGAATGTCTGTTTAGACGGTGATAAAGATGGTGCTTTAATCTATTTAATTTGAAAATTGAGCTGACTGAGCATGTGATGGCTGTTAATATTACATAGTAATGCAAGCTGAAGGTGTATTTGACGTTGATGCAAACACATCTATTGATAAGCTCTTTGAAGATTTGAACATCAAGATGCCAGAGGTTCTTTACTTTTGATTTACATATTAATCTTCATTACATATCTTGTCTCTGCTTCTTCTATTGTTGTTTTGTCTGCTACGTTACTCATAAACCATGCTCATCATCATTATCATGAAAGCAAACCATACCTTACCACCAATACCCTTTATGAATCTGGACTTCAAAAAGTTTGGCCTGTAGGTGTTTGATCATATTCCAATGAGAACTTTTTGAATGAGTTTTGCTTCTTTTTTTTTTTGTGTGAATGTAACAAGAGCAATGGTTGGTTGTTGTAGGAATTGGAGGGTTGTGTTGGCCACAGTGATTGGTTTTCTTGGGTTTGCTTTTGGTACTGTTGGTGGGGTTGGTGGTGGTGGTATTTTTGTTCCCATGCTTACTCTCCTTATTGGCTTTGATACAAAATCTGTTGCTCTATATCTTATATATGCATTTTTGTGTTTTCAGTTTTCGATTGCATTTGTGGTGTTTGGGTATGAAATAGTGAAGTTGTACAATGATCACAAGAAAAGAATCACAACATTGTGCTTAGATTACATATGTGAGGTCTCAATATCATGGACACCTATGAATCTTGCATTTTGTGCATTGTATGGAATCATTGGTGGAATTATTGGAGGTTTACTTGGTTTTGGTGGTGGATTTGTTTTAAGGACCTCTTCTGTTGGAGATTGGTGTTATCCCTCTGATAATTAAAGTATATAGTATGCACATTTTCAAGATTTTGTTGTCTAGGTTAAGTTTATATGTTATTTTGAGATAAAATAGTCTTCGAGATTCCAATTGTTAATATGTTATAATCTTTTCAATTTCATGAATAAAATTGGTGTAATTAGAATTTTAAAAATATTTTAGTATGCACAGCCAATTTTAGAGATTAAGTTGGGACTTAAACTCGTTTTAACTTGTTTGTAGAAAGTATAAAGTAAAGTTGACTTTAGAATTTATGAACTGGTTTGCAAGCGTAAAAATCTTGATTTAAGACAAAATCAATAAGATTAACTTCTAAATATTTTTATGTATGTCATTGGCATTACAGGTTGCTAGTGTGACAGCAACATTTGTGATGATGCTTTCATCATCTTTGTTTGTGGTTGAATTCTACTTTCTCAAGAGATTTTCTATTTCTTTTGGTAAAATTTTCAGCAACCCTCTAAGTTAATTGTAGTTTTATGTTTTGGGAGAATAGGATGCACATGTCTTTTGGTCCTGGACTTGCCATTAATGTTCTTTTACTACAAGGTGCAGCAGGCACCAAAATATTGACTACCAAATTAATAAATATTGGCTATGTCTACCATTATTCATGTCTTCTTTTATAATATAACATGATGATTTGGCTGTGGAAGTAAGGGAAAAAATTGCACTTTAAGAGCCAGACAAAGAGGCATGGAAGAGGATCGGCCATAGTTTTTTGAAGGGTTTTTTTTACTTTATATAAATGAAATTTTTTTTCTTTGCTTGTTTTTTCCATACATTTGGGGATATTGGTTATAAAGCCATCAATGTACATTTAGATTGTGGATCATAAATTTGATGTATTTATGAATTTTGTCTCTTTTAATTTCTATATTTCGATATAGATTTTGTGAATATTTTTATATTTATTTAAAAAATTGATCTATGTTTGATTTTTTTTTATGTTTTATTGAAATATAATTATTTATAAAAATCAAGTTTTAATAGTGGTATATGTGAAATTAAAAAAAATCTATAATTAAAAATCAGTAATTGTGACCGATTTAACTATCGATTTTAGATTTTCAGATCAGACATCAGCGACCGATTTAGCGATCGATTTTTATCAACGACCGATTTAGCGACAAAAAAGTTGGTCGCTATATAGCAATCGATTTTTTCAGCGACCAATTTAGCGACAAAAAAAGTGGTCGCTATTTAGTGACCGATTTAGCGACCAATATCGTTTGGTACTAGTTTGGTAGCATTGGTTGAAAATCGGTCGCTAATGGTTAGCGACCGAAGTTGGTTGCTATTTTTAAATTAGCGACCAAGGTTTTAACGACCACCAGAATCGGTCGCTATTTCGGTAATTTCTTGTTGTGTATGAAAGATAAATAACTACATATTCACCTATATTAATTTGAGTATAAAAATGTTTTTTGCAAAAATTTACGTTACGTGTTTTTAATTGCCAAAATATGCCTTGTCTATCAAAAACAGAGTAGGTTCAACTACGAGTTAATCCCCACTTTAGTTTCTAAGATCAACGAGTTGCACTGATTTAGTCCTCGACTTTTCAATTGTTACAATTTGGTCCCTCAAATAAAAAAAAGTGCACCAATGTAGTCCCTCGTGTATTTTTTGTCACCAGAACTCAACACTATTAGTGACTTGACTTAAACCTTGCCACATTGGACATATTAAAACAATGTTGTACGCGTTTTGACGTTAAAGAAGACATTAAACGATATCGTTTGAGGGTTTCAACAATCTTGTCATAATCAAGTTTCTTATCTTAATTCTCAAACGACGTCGTTTAATGCCTTCTTTAGCGCCAAAATGCGTACGACATCATTTTAATATGTACAGCATGGTAAGGTTTGAGTTACATCACTAATAGTATCGAGCTCCGGTGACCGAAAATACATGAAGGATTATATTGGTGTACTTTTTTAAATCTAAAAAGTCAAATTATAACAATTAAAAAGTCGAGGATTAAATCAGTATAACTCACCAATTTCAAACACCAAAGTGGGACTTAACTCGTTCAACTAGGGTTGGACAAATTATATATACAACAAAGAGCATAACCACACCATAACATATTGAATTGAGGCAAAGATCTTTGTAATGCTTCAAGTCTTCAACAACTTTCGGGTTTAGGAAACAGAGAGAACCAGAGGATTATTTTGATTTTTGACGGTGAAAACATGTACGGATGGTGGTGGCATATTTTCGATTGTACATGGATATGGATATGATGGATCACTTTAGCTGATTTGAAATTTAGATGCGATAGTAATGCTTTTAATGGTGATTGGTAAGTGCAAATAAAACTGCTTCATTCATTTTAAGAAAGAAATCAAATAAAAATTCATCAAATTAAAATATTATAGTAAGGGTAAAAATTAAAAATAATATGAATATTGCGCATGCCTCAATCCACGCTTTATTTGGAATAGGGCATGAACAAACCCTATCCTTTTCATGGGACAAATTGATGTGCTTTTGTCAAGTTAAGCATGATCATTCATATATTTATGTATAAATATATATTATTTAATTTATTTTTAATATATATTTTTATTAATAACTAATTTTAGTAATTAAATTTAATGTACAGCTAAGTATATATATAGGACTCAACTTGGTATGTATAATAGCAAAGAAACACTGTCGTCACTGCAAAAGGCTTCCGCTTTATACAAACTGCTGTCACACGATACAAAAACGTGTATATAATAAAAAGAAAAAACATCAAAAGTAAACTATAGAGTAGTTAAAATCATGAATTTGCTAAAGAGGAATAGTGACACATGTAGTAAAAGTTTTCAACATATCTTATAAAGACATGATTTTAAATCCACTTTTTAAAGAATTTGTAAATATTTATGTAAGTATTTTGAGTTTGGAAAATGTTCTATTAACTTTAATAAATTTATTGATGTCAAATTAATCTCAATTTTTACAAAATTTTTACGGGGCCACGCGTACGGATTTTCCTTCTTGATGAGAAGTTAACAGCGGCGGTGATTAGGGAGATTTCCATTTCTTCACATTTTTTTCCTGTAATGAGCAGTATTTTTTTTTATACAAAAAAAAATGCAATTTTGTACCTTAAAATATTAATCTAAATTTTTGTATACCTAAAAAAAGTTTGAAATATATATATATATATATATATGATATAATTATTCGTATTTTGTTTCTTTTTGCTAGTCAAGGGACAATGGTTTTATATTTAATAATAGATTTTTTCCTTTGGGATTTGGAGTTACATTGATATGATCTATCTTCATAATCCTATAAGCCAACAATCCATGTGCTTGATATATGGTAATATGGTGTTTATATTGCTTTGAACTTTCTTGTTATTAATGATGATTTGATGGTGTGAGATTGGTGTGAAATTTCATCCAATGGCTCACCTTTCTCTGCTGGTTACATGCTGGCCAAAATACAATAAAATTGCTGGCTCCCTAGATTTTTCAATATATATATATTGCAAGGACAAGTTAGGATTTGCATTGCAACCACCATAATTCATTACTATTTTGTTAAAATTAAAAGCGCTTTTTCTCTTTAGACAATTATATTTTTTTCTCATATTGAAATACAATTATATTACCTTTGGAGAAAAATTGTATATTTAATTGTCTTCTTTTCCAAATAAATATATTTCTTCTGTCACAAAGACAATTATATTGATAATACATTACTCAGAGAAAGTATGATACATTAGATCAAGAATTTGGTTTTTGATAATTAAACTGCAAGTTAAAAAGGAAAATTGGAGACAAATCTGTAAATCCACCCTCCCTTTTTTTTTCTCTTTCTCTTTTCGTGGAGAGTGCAACCGATTCATTATTGAACCGAACACTTTTGGTGGAGACAAAAATGAAGTTGTAACACAGTGAAAGATAATTATTTCATTCAAAGCTCCTCCAGACAAAAGACGTGTTTAATGGAGCTGTTCTACTTCGTGAATCAGTTTCGTTGAAAGTTTTTCTATAAATGAACCTGCTCAAGATAAAGCTGACTGATATATAAAATCTTGGTACATATAACTCATTTATTCCTTCGGAAATCAAATTCGTTCTTAAAACATTACTAGTTCTTAAAATTAATTCTCGAAAAAAAATTAATTATTTATTTTTTAAAATTTTTAAATTAATCACATTTATTTTTTTATTATTTTTTTATTAATAATACCAAAATTTATTAATGTAACATATTAAGTGACACCGTAATAAACACATAAAAATTTTAATTGACTATTTATATGATAACTTTATAAAATTACGTTAAATTAAAATTTAATTGAAAAAAATTTAAAGCATTAAAATATCTCAATTTGGCATTTATTTAGCCTAATTTTATAAACTTATCATATTAATTACTAATTAAGACTATTAAGTGTGTATTGTGATGTCACTTAACGTAACACATTAATAATTTTGACGCCGTTAACAATGATAGTGATAGAATAACTAAAATGATTAACTTAAAATCTTTAAAAAGTAAATTTAATTAAAAAAATTTAAAAACTAATTTAAAAAATAAATAATTTTTTAAAAATTAATTTAACTATTTATTCAATTATGAATATATTGTATAGATTTACTACTGTTTAGTGGACCATAATTTATATGAACTTTATAATTACCATGTGAGAGAGACTGAACAGTAGGAAAAAGATTTTAAAGAAGTTTAATTTCTCCTTTATCTCCAATCAATTAGATAGTATATATCTTGTTCAAATCCGTGATTGCCTTTACCATAGCTTATTAGCCATATCATCATAGCAATATATGACATATGTCGTTAGTTTAATTCTCCATAATTATCATAAGCATCAAAGATTTCAAGCGTGAAAATTCACGAGTTCATGTGCATTGACATGACCCCACTTTCCAATCAAATCCTTGACTAAGTGCCGCCCTGGGAACGATCGAAGACTATACATACGTGTCGTACGTCGGTAAAAAAAGATCAGGGTCAAAAGAAATAAGCCATTCACAGAACCATCATATTCGAGCCTAAGAACTTTTCCTTAACAGTATAACGTTGTTTGCTCGAATTCCTCAAGTTTTAACGACTTTTTTCATACAATTAGTGGCTCAAACTTAATTATACATAAAATTATGTGAATTGATATTGTTGGATTTCACTTCCACCAAGCATGCATGTTCAAAATTTTACTTATACGGAATTGGTTAAAGAAAATTTTTTATCTCTTGAATCTCTCTCCTACCAGATTGCTCTTTTTTATATATGTTGTTTTGTTTTTGGTCCTGGGGTTTATCCTTCAAAAATGCCTGTTTGCAAGATTGCATAGTTGGATCTCGTCATTTGAGCCCATTTATTGACCTCGGTTTTGTTGGGCTTTGAGTTTCTTCGGAAAAAATAACAATAAACTACAAAACATGTCGCCAAAAAAAAAACCTATAAAACAATGTATATTAAATAAATTTGGATGACCAATCCAAATTGACACAGATGGGCGAAAGTCTGTATCCTTTAATTATCTCTCCCAAGTTTAATACTCATGGAGGATGGAAATGGAGTTTGTTTGTTTGGAAGAGTTGTCCACTTTGCCTATGCAGTACTCGAAGAATTAGTCATTGGACTTTCGGTCTAATGAATATCTTGGTGCAAACTAAAAAAAATAAATTTGGATGATTTTGTTAAAATATTTTTTAATTAATTAATTTTGTTATATTTTATTTAATTTTTTTAAATATATTCTTTTTTTACTCTTTAAAATTATTTTTATTCACAAATAATTTTTTTAAATTCATTTTTGATAGTAATCTATTCATTATACTTCGTTTTTAACTACTTTATAAATCAGTTAAATTAATAAATTTAGATAAATAATCATTGTCATTACAAAAGCTGGCACAAAAGATACGATTATAGTAAAACTTAACATTATGCTTAGTCAAGAGAAGATCAGATCAAAATGAATAAATGATAATTGATTATACCACATTTAAAAAGATACACTATATGTCTATAGAAGTCTTAAAAGGAATGCGATTCATTTTGTATATATTATATTCTTCTCTCATATTTTTTCTATAATTAAAGTATACCTCATCCATCTTTAACGAAGGTGAGGTCGAACCTGGACACTTTTTAATTTTCATATGGAACCCTGAAATGTGTTAAACCGAGTTATGGGGAGGGGGTGCTGAACATGGATGTGGTGTCAGCCCCTAAAGGAAATCGGATCGTGCGACACACATTGTGCAACACGGAGGGTCCGATATTTTGCAACGAACTCGGAGGGTCCGAGTTGATTCATGGTGGACACGCGGCGCTCAACCCTTACTCCCCAGACGGTGCCCCACATACCGAGTTGCTGGATGCAACAAAAATCCCACCATCTGAGTTTAACTCATTCAGCCTTCACTTTCAACCCCAAAACTCAATTGCCATCTTCATTTCTCTGCTGTTGGTGCATGGTGGAGAGTATAAAAAAATGTCAAAAAGAAATAAAATTAAAGATGTTGATCGTCCTGAGCTTCACATTATGCACTATCTCAGTTTGCCAGATTAAGTAAGTTTGGTTAAAATTTTTTTAATTTTTATAATTATAGTTATTATTGTTAAAAATTTAGTTGTTAATGTTATTGTTAGTATCTGAGCTTAGGAATATACATAGAATGAGTAGGATTCATTTTAATTTTTTTTTAATTTTTTCACTATTTTTGTAAAAAAATTGTTTTTGTTAGTGGGTTAAATATTATTATTGTTAGTGTGTTAACGATGATGATGCTATATTCTTGTTCTTGCAGTTTTAAAAAAGAAACGCAATTTTTTTTAATTTGTTTAATATTTTTTTTATAATTTTTAGAATTTCGGAAGAAGAAGTGAAATATTAAAATAGTTAAAAAATAAATTATACAATTAAAACCGAATTGTTATTAATTTTTGGATACAATTTGTTTTTTGAAATATTTTATAAATTTATAATTATTTGTAATTGTTACGATATTATTAAATGTTATTGTGACTAAAATGAACAGTTGGACATAGTAATAAATAAGAACTGAATGGTTATTAGTATTAATTTAGAAAAGTGTGTTACTTTATTGTAGTTAATTGTAATTATCATTGTTGGAAAAGTTAATTATTATTGTTATTAGAAAATGAATTTATGAAGATATTGAGGATAATTATTAATATTTTTAAAAATTTTGGAATATATGTTTAAATTTATTTAAGTAACAGGTAATAGGTAATTATTAAAACAAATAATAATAATGTTATTATTTATAGAAATTATTGATATATCGTAAATAAAAAAACAAACAGTATCTCTAATTTACTAATTTTATTGAGATTTGATTTGGAAACTATGTGTATTATCTATGTATTTGTATCTATTAGTTAATGTTATTAATAATTCATTTTGGAAGTAGTAATTATTTGTTTTAGTCAAGTTAAGTCAAATAATTTATAACAGATGTTTGGTTTTAAGTAATATTTGTTGTTGAGTTAGTTGTGAAGATTTTGTTAATAAGTGTCTGTAGTTTAAAAATTATTGCTTTGTAGTTGTAAATTAGCAATAGTTTGTTAGTTGACTACTAACTTTTTTTTTTTTGTAGAAATCAAGAATGTTGACCTGTGACCATCTAATTCCGCCGGATCGGTACAACGATCGGGTGGAGGACCATTTACGAGTCACTGGATTCTATCATGCATCTCAAATTGGTGTCGTACAAAATCAGAAAGCACTCGTGAATGCTCTAATAGAACGGTGGCACCCAAATACACATACGTTTCACCTTCCAATTGGTGAGTGTGATGTAACTCTTGAAGACGTGGCTCTAATTCTTGGTCTCCCGACGGATGGTCTTCCAGTTACTGGGATGACAATGAGTAGTTTCTCAGCGTTGGAGGCAGAATGTTTGCTTCAATTTGGCGTGGCACCGCATAAGTCGGAGTGTAGAGGATGCTGCATAAAACTGACTTGGCTTCGGGAACTAAAAGAAAACATTCAGTTGACTGATGAATTTAGTATACAAAGGTATGTGAAGTGCCATATTATGTTGCTCATCGGGACGATCTTGTTTGGGGATAAATCTGGGGCAGGTGTGCACTGGAAGTACCTTCCCTTGCTTCGTGATTTTGCCAGTATTGGATATTATAGTTGGGGTTCGGCATGCCTAGCACACCTCTACAAGGGGTTGTGCAGGGCATCTCGTTATAACTGTAAGGAAATAGATGGTCCAATAACACTTCTGCTCGGTTGGGCTTGGATCCGACTGCCATATCTATCGCCGCTCCCGAGAGAACCCCACAGTTTTCCACTAGCCAACAGGTAATGTTACGTTACAATCTACCCGTAGCTTTATATTTAAAATTCAGTTTAGCTAATTGAATATATGATATTAGGTGGCGTAACTGGGAGCGTGGTGACCGAAGATATAGATATTTGAATCTAGCTCACTTTAGGAAGGCCTTTGATGAACTGCAGGAAGGCCAGGTGTGTTTTAATTAAAGATTTATGAGTTTCGGGCATTTTTATGAGGCATTTTTGTTGAATTTGATATTCTGGGTTGTAATCATAAGTTTCCTTTATTTTTCCCAGTTTGTGTGGGTTGCATATGCTGTGGATCGCGTGGATCCAAACATAATTCCTCCTGAGATCTATATGCAGTCGGTTGTGTGGTCCGCTACTGTTCCGTTGGTGTCATTTGAATGTATCGAGTGGCATGCTACCGATAGGTATAGGCGACAGTTTGGTTTAGTTCAGGGAGTACCTCAGCAGGAGCAGAATCTGGACAAGGCGCATGGAGAAATTCTGACTGGTCCTAAGAATCTTAACTGGGCCACAACACCGAGTCATTCAAATTGGGTTATGCATTGGACAAACAGGTATCACTACGTTCTTTCTGAGCTTCCCATGCCTTCACAACATCCATTGGAAACTTATATGAACTGGTACTTGAACTTGTCGAATCTTGTGGGTCAAGAAAGTGATGAGGATAATCAGGATATGGATGAGGGTAATCAGGATGTGGATGAAAGTGGTGAGAGTATGGATGAGGATAGTCAGGATGCGGATAATGACAATGAGGAACTGGAGCCACTTCCACAAGAACAACCTCAGTTCTCAAGCCAGTATGTACCTCAGACACAGTTCTTCCCGTCATTTCCAATGGCTCAACCATATTGGGGTATGTCACAGTTTGAACCCGGAGAAGGAGATTCTTTTAGTCAGTTGCTTGAGTTCATGGCTGGAGATGCAGGACCACCACAATATGGCAACCAGCCTGAGTTCTTGGCAGGTAGGTATTCATTGGATGCCAGGCTCCCGTGCCATACCTCATTGGTCGCTTCCGGAGGGTTCGTCTCTGTTGACTCTAGTAGAAGTGTTGGTGGACGCAGAGTTCTTAATAGTCAAAATCCTAACCAGGTTGACATGGGACCACTACAAGAAGATGCTAACCCACTCGAGCAAGAGACTAATGCGTATCTAGTAGATGACCCGAATGACGAGGACGATGATGATGAGGACGAAATAGAGGAGTTCGATAAGGATGAGGAATCCCGCAATAATGGTATTATGCTTCGTATTTTGCTTTACATGTTTGATTTGCTATTCATTTTGTGTTCATAAGTGGTATCCATGTTGGTTTGACTACCTTATGTCATCATATTTAATTGTTGTTGTTATTTTGTATACAGGCCGGTCACAAACTCTGGATGACAAAGGCAAAGGTTACAATCTGAGGATTGATCCACCACGTCGTAGCGGTAATCGCTACACGCCATCTGTGTTCAAAAAGGCCGCAAAAAAATGCAAGAACATAGTGAATGATGTAAAGTGGGCAATGAGAAAGTAGTTGTGGTGTAATACTCTTTTTTATGCTTTAGAAAATGTGCACAATGTTTACAAGGGCATTGCATGTGTTGGTCATTATGTATGCATGACTTGTACTATTTAGAGTTTAAGGTTATTATGTATTAATAATGATCTGGACTATGGTTTGTATAGAGTATTTATGTATTAATAATTTGGACTATGGACTATGTTTTAGTAGATGGTTTGTTTAGAGAATTTATGTATTTATGAACTTATTGCAGGGATTAAATATGTGGACTATGTATTAATTCATGTCATACTATAAAATGCTACAAATGGAGAGTAATGCTACAGAACAGGTTACATATATCATACTTGCTTAACTCAAATGGACAACTAATGAAAAACCATAATGTCATCTCAGAATAAGAATCTACTAATGATCTCTGTTGGCATTTGCACCACCCTGCTGACGGCATCTGCCACGGCTGTGTCCCTCAGCTCCACATATCGTACATCGCCTAGGCCGACGTAACATTTGCGTGTCCATCTCATTCAAGAAGTGCGTCATTTTTGGCCGACCTTTCCCGACGCGTCTCAGGAACGGATTTGGGATGAACCGAGGTCCGTTGTAAGCAGGCCATGTAGTGGGGTTACCTAGTGGCCTAAACCTTGCTCGGTACACCCGCCGAACTTGGTCCATCTTATACACATCATGAACATACACTTGCCAATCCAGTCGCTGGTTGGCACAACATGCAAACACATGTCGACAGGGGATCTGGTTCACCTGAAACTCACCACAGTCACATCGAAGGCCACGTAGGTCCACTGTAAACTCCAGTCCACTCGGCATCTCACGCACCTCAAAGACCTCATTCTACCGGTCAAAGCAACTAACCTGAATGTTTCCTGATGCAAGTTGGTTTGCATGCAACTTCGAGGTCACGACATCAGAAAACACATGGCCAGCATTAATCCGGGCTTCCGCCTCCGCTCTTTTTTGGGTAAACAACTCGTTCAGCTTGTAGAATGTTGCCTTCACAAGGGCAGTCACGGGGAGATTCCGTGCGCCCTTCAAGACTGAATTGATGCATTCCACTAGATTTGTCGTCATATGACCCCATCGATATCCACCATCAAATGCCAACGCGTACTGTTCCTGGGGGATTCGGTTTAACCAGTCAGTGTAAGCCTCCCCCCGTTCTCGTAAACGTTGGTAACGCACCTCGTACTCCCATACCGTCCTCGAATATCCTGCGGGATATAAAGAAATATTTAAAACAATAGAGGTAAAGACACGAATTGAATGGAAATCTGATACTAAATTAGTTAACTATTCTGAGTGTTACCTATGTTGATGACCAGTTTCTGTAAGTACGGCGCCTTGAATTTTCTCAGAAAATTCGACTCTATATGCCTAATGCAAAACATATGAAAGGCTCTCGGAGGTGACCATGCCCCGTTACTCCTTTCCATAGCTGCATTTATGGATTCGTGACGGTCGGATATCAGTCCCACACCGTCCCGAGTGACAACATGCTGACGAAGGTTACTCAGAAAAAAGTGCCACGCATCTGAAGTCTCTCCCTCCACAATTGCAAACGCAATTGGTACGATATTATTGTTACCATCCTGTGACACCGCCACTAGTAGACAACCCTTGTACTTTCCGTACAAGTGAGTCCCATCCACCTGGACAACTGGCTTACAATGTCTGAAAGCTCTAATGCAGGGGTAATAACTCCAAAAGACACGATGCAATACCCGAATATCAGTTACCAAGTCATCGCCTTGGTATGCAGGCATAGTCTCAAAATGAACAATAGCTGACGGCTCCTTGTGACACATGGCTTCAAACCATATAAGCAACGCTTCGTACGATGCCTCCCAACCTCCAAATATTTTTTCAACTGCCTTTTGCTTAGCCAACCATGCTTTCCGATAACAAACGGTGTAGTTGAACTTCGATTGCGCCTCTGCTATAACTGATTTTACCTTTAAGGCGGGGTTAGCCTCAACCAACGGCTTAATTGCTTCTGCAATCGTGGTCGAATCCAGCTTTGAATGATCCTGAGAAATTGTGGCTCTGGTACATGTGTGACTGCCATTATACCTCCTTATAACCCAACAGTACTTCCGGCTGATCATGCTAACCCGGATAAGCCAATCACACCCTGACCCATACTGTGTACACTTCGCATAAAATGTCAACGGCTCAGACTCATACACCCGGTAATCTACGCTTCTTCGTATATTATACTCTTTTATCGCTTTAATAACAGCTTCCCTGAAACTGAATTCCATACCAACAGCAAATTCACCATCTGCAAGAAAAGGAATTTCTGCCACCAGGATAGCCATGCAACCAAATTAAAAAACACAAATATTTAAACATTTGAATATAAAGGTAACACAAATTTTTACTGCATCAATTATAATAAAACCCTACAAACTATTTATATTTAAATAATTTACTAACAAATACTTATTTGTATTCAACTAATCTACTAACAGATAATAATTTTAATTTAACTAATTTACTAGTTATATTTACTTAATTTACTAATAAATTCCTATTTATATTAACTTAATTTTAATTTAACTGTATTTAACCAATTTAACAAATTTTAATTTAACTCACTTACTTATATTGACTTTAATAACTTCCAACGTAACCAATCTTAACTAAACTAATTTACTAGTTATATTCACTTAATCTACCAATAAATTCCTATTTAAATTGACTTTATTTTAATTTAACTAAATTTAACCAATTTAACAAATTTTAATTTAAGTAACTTACTTATATTGACTTAATAACTTCCAACTTAACAAATTATAATTAAACTAATATACTACTTATATTTACTTAATCTACCAATAAATTCCTATTTATATTGACTTAATTTTATTTTACCTAAATTTAACCAACTTAACGAATTTTAAGTTAACTAATTTACGTATATTTACTTAATAAAATCCAATTTAACCAATTTTAATTTTATTGATTTACTAATAAATTCCAATTTATAATTACTTAATTTACTAATTTAACTAATAAATATTAACGAATATTTAACTAATTTATTACTTAACCAATACGTTCTAATTTATATTCAAGTAAATCAATAACTCTCTTATAAATTTAATATCTTAAAGTTAAATACACCAATAGGTAAACAAAAACGCGTACTGATTGAGTATATTTTCAAACCTAAGTTAGCTACTTGGTCCAGCTATCAACATAAATTAATAAAAAATTCTAATCTTTCCTATAAATACGGAGAATTACGTACCTGCATTGGTATAATCCGAAAATTCCGGAACATGCATGGCTTCCAAATCCAATACTCGCATGAATGATGGCTCCTCAAACGGCACATCGTTTGCCAGTGCAGTTGCTACATCAGACACATCCGGAGCCATAGCTCCGTCACCTTGAACCTCATCTCCATCTGGACCAACAACTTCGTAGTTGCTTTCGAACTCTTCTTTACTGTCACTATTGTAATCCTCCCGTAGAATATTCCGATCGACCTCAGATTGCTCAAACTCAACATACAACTCGATGAACGAGAGTTGACTCCGATTTTCAATATACATGGAAAACATATCTTGCATGCTCGCTTCGTCCGTTACATATTTGGTTTGAAACTGGACGAATCCACCAAACACTTGTATAGGATTTCTGTATAGAATACATGATATCCTTCTTGCCCTCTCAGAATGAATCTTTTCACATATCACACCTTTGAGCTATTCAAATGAGATTGAAAAAGGAATCACCAAATCTAACGGATTTTCACAAACAAATGTTACTCCTTCAGATGTTTGTAACAAAATCTGACCAAAATAATACACCTTCAATAGTATTCTGTCACTCATTTCTCTCAATCACATTACAAACTCATAAACTTGAGTTTTGGATTTTTGGCTCCTTTACTAAACAAGTGACGAAACAGAGAAACTAAAAACCAGGAGGACCGTTGAAGAAGGAGACGAAGAAGATGAGAGAGTTGTTGTTCTGATCCACTTTTCACCAACATTTATTTAAAGTGCCAACCAAATCGGACCATGCGATTACCTTTACTGAATTCAAAAAAATAATAAAAAATTACATGTCGGACCCTCCGATTTCCTAAAACAACACAAAAAAAAACCACACTTCTAGCAACTCGGATGGTACGATTTTCATCATCAAGAATTTCAGCATCTCTTCCTCCTCAAATCGTACCAACCGATTTGTTGGTCAAAATATGAAGCTCAAACAACTCGCACCATCCGAGTTGTTGAACCTGACATTAACAAAAATGCTGCCCCACATATCTGTATTGCGCTTTCATGATTCCATATCTGAATATAACACACACATAGCTTCCATGGCTCCATATCAATAAAAATGAGCCCGAACCTGGACAGGTCGAGTTGTATACTTGTAGGGTTCTACAATAGTATATTCAAAAACATAAAAAATAATGATTAATTTTTTATATTCATTTTACATTCAAGTTAATATTAATGATTTTAAAAAAAATTAAATGAATAAAGAAATAGAGTGTAGGCGGTTAGGTGGATCCCGATGGGGTGTGTGTTGGAGCTGAGCAATGTTTTGATTGGCTCCCTCTATTCTCTATTCGATGATAAGTCACTCAGGAAGCTGAGATTTTCAGCTGACATTTCTCGATGCTAATGGCTTCAGCTATCGCTAACGCCCAATTCACCATCATCAACCCTTCTTCTTCTTTCGATTCTCACGGATACATTGGTCTCAGGCCCACCCAACCTTCCAATTTGAAGCTCTCTTCTAACCGCACCACTTCAACCAACCTTCTTCGCCCTCTCCACCTCTTCGCCGTTAGAGCAAGTGATTCCCACAACGGTAACCATGCGGGTCCACTCCACAAGCTTGGCCTCTCCGACGCCGAATGCGAAGCCGCCGTTGTTGCCGGTAACGTCCCGGAGGCACCTCCGGTTCCCCCTAAACCGGCTTCTCCGGTTGGAACTCCCGTCGTCCCTTCACTTGTGAGTCTCCGATTCAATTTTCGAATAGGAACCAAATGTGTTGACTTTAAGCCTTGCGCATTCTTGCTGATGACTTAGAAAAACTTGTTGAGTTAAGCAATTGATTTGATTTGATTTGATTTTGTATCAGCCACTTAACAGGCGTCCTCGCCGCAACCGGAGGACGCCGGCGCTGAGGGAAGCTTTTCAGGAGACGACAATATCGCCTGCGAATTTCGTGTATCCACTTTTCATTCATGAAGGTTGGTCTTGTTTTTACTTGTTTTATGCATTGTTCATGTGTAGTGGAGGTAGTGTAATATGCTATGCTGGATCTGTTTTGATTGGTAGCAATTGAACTTGCAGGTGAGGAGGACACTCCAATTGGGGCTATGCCGGGATGCTATAGGCTTGGATGGAGGCATGGACTTGTGCAAGAGGTTGTTGTTTGCTCTTGTTTCTGTATCTCCTACTAAAAGTGCTCTAGTAATCCTCCTTAGCATTACACTTGATTAATTCCCTTTTTATGAATTGGCTTTAATGTTTTCTAGCATTATTCATTTATTTGAGTTACTTATCAGAAGTTTGAAGCTGTTTAAATATGTTCAAGACGTTTCGACACATTTAATTGTTTCTTTAAATATCTAGGCTGGGAGGAACTTGGCTAGTTTTGTTTGGGTATTCTACTTCCCGTCCTGAATCTGCCTATTACATTGCTTACTTTGTCTTTTTTGTGTAGTATTAAAAATAATCAGTAAACACACAAAGTCGATCCTCCCATATAATGCTCTTCTAATTTATATTTGCAAACCGCATGGTTGATGATGACATTGTGCTTGCCATATCTTCAGGTTGCAAAGGCACGGGATGTTGGTGTTAATAGTGTGGTGCTTTTTCCTAAAATTCCGGATGCCTTGAAGGTTCTATTCTGTTACTTACATACTGTAGATTTTCTGTAGTGTGATTTCAGCCCTGTATGACAGATTTTTTCCTTATAGTCTCCCACAGGGAATGAAGCATACAATGATAATGGTTTAGTGCCTCGGTCAATACGTTTGCTGAAGGATAAGTTTCCAGACCTTGTAAGTGAACATAATTTGAGGTTAATATTTTCTGGTGCTTGTAGAGAGTTAAGCCAATAATATCCTTATCAAACTTTTTTCAGGTTATCTATACAGATGTTGCACTAGATCCTTATTCATCAGATGGGCATGATGGTATAGTTAGAGAAGATGGTAAGAGTTTTTTCTTGAGAAAATTAAAACCTATAGTTGTTTAATTAGATTCTCTTTTTTTTATAAAAAAAAAAGATTCTCTCAATATTAAAATCTAATATGTTTCTTCTGCCATCTTAGGAACCAGATGCCATGATGGATATATGTGTTAAATGCTATTAGTAAACATGATTGACTTGATAATTCATAAAACAAACCCTCTGAAACATGAACACTTAAAGTACTAATCATAATTACTAACTTTGATATCTTGTAGGAGTCATTATGAATGATGAGACTGTTCATCAATTATGCAAACAAGCTGTATCCCAGGTAATATGACTGCATTCTAAATGGTTCACTTTCAAATTTTGATCATGTAATGGGGATGATAGTTTCTCAATGTTTTAAAATGAAAGAGGAAAGAGCTGATGCCAAATATAGTTGTAGCAAACCAGTATTATTCCCATCGTTCTCAAATAACTATCTAGCTTTAAATACACACATGGATTACCGAAATGATTATGATAGTCTCAATGTTAGAGGGAGAACAATTTTGGTGTATTTTGCAATAGTATCATCACTACTAATCCTCTCTCATAATACTAGTAGTCTTCTTTCCATCTACCCTCCTATCCATTTAATTTAATAGGTGTATCACAGGTAAAAAAGTTAATATTGCGTGTAGGTTAATGGTTGAGCATTGCTACTTTTGGATTTCATATGCTTTTTTCTTCTCAACTTCCAAGGGTTCCTTTTGTACTTATATAAACCCACTAACATATATTTTTTTCAATCCCTTTGTCTTTATTGACTGTGCAAAAAGGCCCGAGCTGGAGCAGATGTTGTCAGTCCTAGTGATATGATGGATGGTCGGGTGGGAGCAATGCGAGCAGCTCTTGATGCTGAAGGCTTTCATCATGTTTCTATAATGTCCTACACAGCAAAGTAATTTGACTACTAATTCTTTTCCCCCTTGTCATATCTTCTTTCTGTGCCATATTGCATTTGAAATTTCTGAAGGTTTAGTTAATTTCAAATATGTACATCTCAAAATTTTAGGGAAGAAAAAACAGAAATAATTCAAAATTTGTATGTACTTAGGGTGAGTATCCATTGTGTCATTGATCTGTTATAATTCTTATTCAAATGTGTTTATGAAGGGTTTAGATATAGTACCAATTGGTAGATCTATATTGTCTGTTCAACTCACTGTCCTAAAATGTGCATTTATCTGGTACCAACAGGTATGCAAGCTCATTTTATGGCCCATTTAGAGAAGCGCTGGACTCCAACCCTCGGTTTGGGGACAAGAAAACGTCTGTGTTAACTTGAACTTCCAACTTTTTGTTATTTATTTACTTACCCCCAATCCTCCTCCTCAACTTAGAGCCATACATGTAATCAATTTAACATGATTAATTGATACTTTGCTTATAAATATGGCCTTGTGTACAAAGTTATCAGATGAATCCAGCAAATTACAGAGAGGCTCTGACTGAGATGCGAGAAGATGAATCTGAAGGAGCTGATATTCTCTTGGTTGGTTCCCTTATTTGTGTGTGCATGATCATTACAAGAATGAAACACTGCACGTTTTTTGTATACCATTTTCTAACTTGAAAATATTGGTTTCCAGGTGAAGCCTGGTCTTCCTTATTTGGATATCATAAGGCTTCTGAGGGATAATTCTCCTTTGCCAATTGCAGCATATCAGGTTTCTTCTTTGGCTTACACTAGCACTTGACAAAAATGAGAAATACTAGAGGGTCATCAGAAATACTAAAAATAATAAATTTTGATTGCCCTCTAGTATTCCTCGACAAAAATAACACCATGCTTTGATACTTGTTTAGCGCACTACTCTTTTGTTTTAACAGTTACTGCAATGCAGTAATGCTACTATGTCTTGTCAAATTCTAAGTCGTCCAATTTTTCGTGGAATAATTGAGTGCTTATTTATCTAACAATCTTTATGTGTTGCAGGTTTCTGGTGAGTACTCAATGATAAAAGCTGGTGGTGCTCTGAAAATGATTGATGAAGAAAAGGTTATGATGGAGTCACTATTGTGCCTCCGACGGGCTGGTGCTGACATCATCTTGACCTATTTTGCTCTTCAAGCTGCCAGAAGTTTATGTGGAGAAAAGAGGTAAAATTGTTCAAAATATGTAGGGGATAGTTCATTCTAGAAGGCGGACGGAAAGCGTAACTGTATGCCGGTTTTTGTCTAAATGCTTTTCATCTCCATTGCCAACCCGTTGTTGTATGATAAAGGATGCGCTGAAGTGAAAAATGTAGTGTGTTTTGGTACTGAAACGAACTATATGTCGAGAAGCTACTGTTCCTATCGAGTCTTCCATTCTCCTACGTGCTCTTCTTGAATGCATTTTACTGTGTTGAACTTGTTAAAATGGAAGCTCATGGTTTTCTCGTGTTGTTCAATATGTAGATAGTGACTTGCTTTTCATGCAATAAAATCGATAAAAGGGTTCAAAGTAACGCCAATTTTATAAAAACAAGAATTCACAGATTTCCTGAAGCTAAATTATTATTATTATTTTATTTATACTCGTGCACATACATATCTATCTGCCTCCAAAAACGCAACCCAAACTTGTATAAAATTCTGGCGCACTCTATTTTTGTTATCAGTTATGAGCCTTGCCTCTACATTCCTTAACTCAAAGCAACAAATAAATATAGGGAATATGAGAGAGGGGGGAAGGGGGGCGACGGATCAAACTTGTGTCTACCAAATTTTGTACCAAGTTGAGTGGAGAGTGTGAGAACTGAGAAGTGAGAAGAATAGTCATTCATTCCCATTTTCCCGGCATGACTTTTTTATTATTAACTTCACCCGTACTCAATGAGGAACCTCTCTGCAATGGTGGCATGTGCTGCTGCACCTATTGGTAGAACATCTTCATCAATCATGAAATGTGGGGAGTGTCCTGTGTGAGTAGACCCCAATGTCTCATTCCTTATCCCTATGTAGAAGAATGCTGCAGGGACCACCTGGGAGTAGAATGAGAAATCTTCAGCACCCATCATGGGTGGAACTACCTTGAAATTCGTTTGACCCAGCAAATCAATGGAAACCTTCTTCACATGCTCATACATTTTGTCATCATTGACTGTTGGAGGATATATGGTGTACTCCTTTTCAAAGAAGTCAACCTCTGCAGAGCATCTATACACACCGGCTTGTTCCACAATCACCTGTTTGAGACAACAATAATAATAGGATTTCATTCCAGCTTAGCTATATATGTGTATTCATTCAACTTAGTATATAACACAATGTAAGTTGCTATTAACCTGCTCAATTCTTTCAAGTAGTTGATAAAAGCTGGTGTTAGAGAAAGCTCTGAAAGTTCCACCAAGAACCACTGTGTCTGGTATCATATCAAGATTGTTGCCTCCATTGAATGAAGTCACAGAAACAACCTAAATTGCAAATGGGGCTAAGTTCTTAGTATATACCAAATATGGAAAGAAAAAATCCTCTAAAGTGAAGACAATTCTAAAGTAATAAACTAAGTAGTTAAATAATTATCATTAATTTATAATTTTTATCGTATGTGAGTCTCACTATTTTGATTCAAAGATGATTAGATTTTCATTTTCTCATTTTACTAATTTTCTAACTTTAGAAGAGCTTGATCTACTAAATATATGAGGCCGTACCTGTGAATCCAAGGGATTGGATTCGCGGGAGACAATACCCTGCAAGCTGATCACAGCGGCTGAACCGGCCAAAACCGGATCGATCGAGTGGTGTGGATCGCCGGCGAGTGCTTTTTTCCCTGTGATCACGGCTCTAAAAAAACCACAGCCAGCCAGCAATGGGCCGGGCCTGGACCCAATAATAGCGGTTGGATGCTGATGGGATACATGAACTGCAAATATAGCCTCAACATCCTCCAATGCACCATCTTGTATCATTCTCTTTGCACCATTTCCAGCTTCCTCCGCTGGTTGGAATATCAGAATTACAGTTCCCTGCCATAAGAGCAAGGCCTGGTAGGGTCAATTGTGAATATGGGACAAACAGACAAGCTAGACACTAATTTCCAAATGAGAAACCATATGTATGTTCTCCGTTAATGGTTTCAAATCCCTCAATAAATATTCAAATTACTAGCAACTGTTTTCATTTCTGTTTTTCATTTTTGTTTTTAAAACTTTATTACAAGAATAAAAAAATAAAATTTTATTTTTCATTTTCATTTTTTATTTTTTATAAATTTTTTTAAAAAAATATTAAAAAAATAAATCCAAAATCATAGATTTGAAGCATGTGTAAATTCTATTTTCAAAAGATCAGATATTTCAAATTAGTTCATAAAAAGTATAGCCATAGATTAGATTTGTCTCTTTTCATCCCTTAGATAATGATAACAGCATAACCAACTTTATTTATTCTAGTAGTTAGTTTACTAATACGTTAAAGAAAATGCCGCATAATCATTTTAAGACACATCATATAATTAGTGGAAGAACCAATTTAATTACCGTTTTAAATATTAACCCTCCAAAATGTGTAAATCTCCTGAAACCAACAAAGTTTACAATAGCTTCAGGTGTGGAGAATAATCTACACTCTAGACTCTGGTCATCTATGGAAGACTTGTGAAACCTGACACACCTTTACCATTCAGTTACTCACTTCACATTACCATACTCTACTGTTGTGTTAGTACTACTTGGCATTAATTTTAGTGGTAGCATGATTTGTGTTTAATTTTTGTTTAATTTATTTATTATAATAAATTTTAAATATTTAATAATTATTTATTTTTATATTTATAAAATTAAATATTACTTTTTAACTTTTTTAGTAAATTAACAAATACTTTTAAATATCATATCAATCACCAAAAAAGAAAACACCAACCCACGTTGTCCAATCACATGCTAAATCTAATGAGCAAGTAGTACTGGACCAGATACCATTCTATTGACAACACTGAACACCCTATAGCAATGTCTGACTGCATTTATTCAAACAAATAGCTATTAAAAAACTTTTGAATTGTCAATTTTAAATTAATAATGTCATTTTATTTAACTGAAAATAATATATCAAATTGAAAAATGTAAATATCCACATTTGATGGTTACAAATTCGATTTCTCATTAAATCTATGCAATTTTAAGTAAATTTAAAGAAGTTTAAAATTTGATGTAAAAAAGAAAAAAGAAAAACATATTTGTTCAAGTACAATCCTGGATTCCATTGGAACAAACACAGGAGCATTGGAACAAACACAAGGCATGCTCCTGAATATGTATGTAGTCCCTCTAATGTCAGAATGCACAGAAAAGTTTTATGCTCGTCAAGGTTACATTACTGGTGCAATCAAGAGTCAACTTTCCCTTTAATCGAGAGAAAAACTGCGGGGTAGTTCATCATATTCAATCACGTGTTCTCAAACCAATAAAACCAAACAAACTTTATTTAATGTGGTAGATACCATCTTAGGATTCTTAATTTTTGAAAAAAAAGTTATTAATTGTGAAGTACCGATATTTTTTTATTTGTTGTGTCTGCGTATCAAATATTTTAGACATGATATTATTTAATATTTGTTCATACGCATCTTTTTTGTATTTAATTGTGTCTTAAAAAAAATTAAAATAAAAAATTTAGATATATTTGGACATATTTAAATATTATTATATATCATATCCAACTTTATTTTTAACATATATTCATTTAAAAATAATATATATTATTAAGTATTTAAATAAAAAATATTTTAAATACTTTATATCATAAAAAATATTAAAAATAATTAAAAAATTAATTTATATTTTACATATATATCGTATGTCGTATCTTATAAAAATTTTAAATTCGTATATTTGCGTATTTCGTGTATATTGTGTCCTGTGTGTCCGTATCCTTAGTTCGTATACGTGGAACATAGCTTTTTTTTTTGTGTCTTATAAGAATTAAAAATTTGCATATCCATTGTCATATTGTATTTGTATTATTAGTATTTATACATTATAGATTATTAAGTTAAGTATAATTATAGATAGATAACTTTTCAATAAATTTATAGGTAAAGAAATAATTGAATATTTTTACTAAACGATAGTAATTCAATTGGTGAAAGGTACCCTGCTTTTATAATTTAAGAACGGGGTCACAAATATAATTTCAATCCGCTGATAGAAATAGTTTTTTTTTTGTGACTTAAGTACGTTAAATAAAAAAAATTATTTTTTATTATATATTATTATTAAATTACTTTTAACAAAAAGATTTGAGAATAACATCATCACTTTTTTAAAATTATTCATTAATTATTAATGAACGTAGATTGGATTAGATCGGATATGACCAAAATTTTTATTTGATCCGTACTAAAATTACCGAATTATATCGGATCCAATAACCAACATAATTTTTTTAAATAATAAATTAAAATAATATAACATATATAATTATTATTAGTTGAAATAAAAAATAAAAAGAATATTTACTTATTTATTTCTTTATTTTTGCAGATACGCGGATATACGGATCGGATATGTAGATACCTACACAAAATCTACAATCTGCGCTATTAGTGTGCGGATCAGATCCAATAATCTTATAAATCGATCCATATCCATAATTTTAAATCAAATTCGAATAAACATCGCGGATATGTAAATCGAATCCGATTCATAAATACCCTACATTAATATCTTTAGTATAAACTACTAAGATTGTATAGTGTATTTTTTATGAATAATTGATTGGCTTGCGCTGTATGTTGGGAATCCAAATATCTAGTTATTTAAGGTGAACATAAGATCATGATCAACAGAACAAAGTTATCATTTCTCTTTCTACATATAAAGAGAAGGCCAAATGTATAATATGACAGGAAGACTAACTCTTGGTTCTCAATTCTTGTAAGATATGAGAGAAAACATTTTAGATTTAAGAATAAAAATAAAAATAAAAAATTGTGTGATGAACAGTGTCACACGTTATAGATGATTTTAAAATAGGCTACAATTTGTAACCTTGGAATTAGGCAAGAGACAATTTAAAAGTTACTCTATCAGTATGATTATAAAAATCTAAGGTATAAAAATAATTATAAGATTTTATAGTCACACAATTTCTTCAACCAAAGATTTAAAGTATTGTTCACATGAAATGCTTAATCTTTGGAAAAATAAAATATTATCATTGTGATATGAATTTCTAAGTATAGTGATAATTTGAAAAAATAAACGATTGCAAATAAAAATGATCAACCATAAAAAATTGTGATAACATTGATATCTCAAATTAATTAATTAAAACAAAAGCTCCTTAAAAAAAATTTAAGGAATATTTTATTTTCTGAAAATCTTTTTTAGTTAATCTAATATTTAATGTCTTTAACATAAAATGAGAAAGAAAAATAAAATATAATAACTAATAAGAGAGAAAGGGACCACCAACCACCCCTCTAGATGTTTAATTAGTAGAAAAGCCTTCATAGTTTATAGTATGTCATATAGTGTTTGTCTTGGACTTCAACTTGAACTTTCATAATTACTTTGTCTCTTGGTGAAAAAGAAAAATAGATTTAATTAAATTTAATTCACCACTGAATAAGTAATTTGTATTTACTAGCAACCAAATAAAATGGGTTGATATTGTTAGAAAAATGATAAAGATTTTAAAATTGGCATGATAATAAAATATTTTTTGCTAACATGAATCATATTTTGGATTTAAAATTTTATTAAAAGTAATTTAATATGTAAAAAATTTAATAATACATAAATAAAAAATTACTTAAATTCAAATTTTAGGACACTAAAATAGAGAAAGACAATAAAAATATAAAATAAATATTACAATCAAAAGAAATCCAGCTTTTAAAATGACAAAAAGCTAGTTGGACAAATATAGCGTGCGAAGATTCCTTCAATGTTTCTCAAAAATGGAAGAACAAAAAGTTGCTAACATTTGGCTATAAATTTTGAGACCGAGTACATGAGTACATGTACTGAATGATGACACTAAGCACATGTATTGTAATAAAAATATAGAATTAGTTTTACTTTTAATTTTTTATAATTGAACAAAACGGTAAATTCATAATTATTATTGATATTTCTTAAATATAAATAAGAGGTAAATTCTATTGTAGTTACAAGCATCTGGTCTATTGTTAGGAGAATTTTTATTATATACAATACTAAATAAATGTATTCTGTATACTTATCATAGAATAAAAATTAAATTATTTATATTCATTAATAATAAAAGATATGTTTTTCTCGGTGGTATAATATATAATATATTATATGTTTGTAAAGTAGGGTATGTATTATATATTTCTTTTAAGATGAGAATTATTGTAAAGTAGGATTTAAAAAATTAATTATTATTAAATTAAATAATGTGTAATGTGAGTCTAATAAATTATAAAGAGTAATTTGAGAGAGAATAAAAAAATAAAATATTTTTTTATAATATTATATCAATTTTATTACCGTATTTTTTTAATTTCTTATATAGTTACCAGTTTTATAAAAAAAATATACAAATTTACTTCTTTTTTTTTAAAGTATCTTCTCTTTTAATAGTTATTACATTTTTAGAAGGTAAGTTGAGCGCATGTACATATAATACTGTAGAAAGAATTAATAAATAGACATATGAGCATTTTTTATAAGATAAGAGTAGAGCTAGAAAAAAAACCTTCAACAAATGTTCTCGAGTTTTCAATATTTTGGCAGCACCCATAAGCATGGCCACATGTGCATCGTGCCCACAAGCATGCATTTTGCCGGCAACTTTAGATTTGTATTCCCATTCCACAGCTTCCTGTATATGTTAGAGCGATTACAGAACAGTTAATACCTATATATTAATAATTTCAGGTAAATGTTTTCGTTAACATTAAAGCAACAATTAATTATTAGTAGCTAATGAGTAATGACTCATGATATAGTCTCCTCATACTCAATATATGTAGAAGTGCAAATCTAACTTTTTTTTCTCTTCTTTTCTTGTTATTTTTTAAATTAATTTTTTAATTATTTATAAATTGAATTTATATATAGTTTTTTATCCTTTTTATTTATATCAAATTAAATTCACTTTACAAAGTAGAATGGTAAAAATACAAGTAATATAGGACATATTTACTTTCTACCTAATATATTTCGAATACATTCATATTTTTTATTTAATATAATTGAGAAAAGTATAAATATAATTTGTTTGTCAAGACACTTAGAGATAGAGTAAAATAGTACATAACATAGTACTTTATAAAAATTATAGCATCAAATTCAAAAAGATCTGACAAAACTAAAAAGATTTTAAGGTTTCATGATTTACGTCACACAGGCAAAAAAAATGACAAAATACTAAAAAATATTTGAGATTTTATTATTTATGTCAGGCGAAAAAGACAAATTAAAGATACAATCATGTGTACTATGTCAGAATAAAAAAAATAAAATAATTTCGATATATTAAACATATATATTCATTAATTTTGAAACATTATCTTATAAAAAATAACAAGTTTTGGTTAGAAAGGTTTTTATAATTTTTTATTATTTTGATCAAAGTAATGAAATAAAATTATCATAAAAAATATAAGATAAATAACAGAGCCACATAAGGTAAATAATACCAAAAAAGGCCGAATTTAAAAAAAAAAAGAAAGAAGTTAAGAACTATAATAAATGTATAATTATTAATCTTTAATAATTTTTATTTTCAATTCCACCATGAAATATTATGAAAAAATTTAAATAATTCAAGAGAAACATCTAAAAAATGTGTTTTAAAATTTTTATACATTCTCAAGGTTGTTGATATAAAGATAAGGGAAAGGTAAGTTATAATCTCACAACCTAAGAGAAGAGACAGGAGTATAGCATGGTCCAAACGTCCAAGCTAACAGAAGTTGTGGATACCTGTATGGGAAGTGCATCCATGTCAGCTCTGATGGCAACAAAAGGTGGACCATTAGTGCCGATCCACGCACGAACACCTGTTTTAGCCAGTGGATATCGATAACTAATTCTCATCAGATCCAGTTCTTTTCTTATTAAGCGACTTGTTTCGATTTCTTCAAAAGCCAGCTCAGGATTTTGATGGATCCTTCTTCGTACCTTCCGGAGCCAATCCACTGTCTCCGGCTGACGTGCAACCTTCAACACCGCTTCTGAACATGCCTTATTCCATGAAGATTCACAGTCTTCTCCATCATCGATGTCCTCTACAGATTCTGTTGTGCGATGTGTGGCGTTGTTGCTCTTGTTGATGGCGGCTTCAGATGATGGCGGAACACTCTCTTTGTGGCCCGAGAATAGGAGACTATTGTACACTGTAGAAGGAATTTGTTTAGCCGATAAAACTATTGGTGAAAGAAAAATTAATACGAATAAAGTTGAAGAAGTGAGAATTTTCATGTTTTCTATTTGAATTGCAAACAGAGTAGAAGGAGGGAATAACAGAGTGTGAGAAATAAGTAAGAGGGTCGAAAAAAATTAGAAAGGAAGAAAAAAAAGTACATAAAAGAATTTTAACACGTGGTTATAAAATAAGCTGAACATAAATAAAAAAGAGAGAGAAAAATAAGATTTTTTTATTTAAAATTATTATTGAGTTGTTTAATATTTTTGTTACAGTGATATAGGTGACAGATAATTGAAGCACGTGATACAGAACGTTGAAGAGATAGACAGAGAAAGGACCTACTATTTTTTCTGCTCTTTTGCAAAGGGGAGTGACCGAGTGTTCAATATTGCTACAATGCCATTCTTTATATGACGAATTGTTATTAGACTAATATTTAACCCTTTTTTCAGGTACATAATCATTTTAATATATTAATTAATACTTGTATTACAAATTAAAGTTTAGTTTTGATTAATTGAAAAAAAATTATTAAGACATGTATTTATTCTTATTTAGTAGTAATACATTATAGATTGGAGTGTATTTTTTGTGCTTGCCTTCCAACCTAGGTATGACTATGAATTATTCAATTATACAAAATCTATATTTATTTATTTTATTTTCTTTTTATATTAATTATTTTTTATGTTCATTTAAAAATTAATATACTTAATTAAAATATTTGAAATAAATATTTTTTAATACATTCAAAATAAAACTTAAATTTGAGAAGAATAGAGTACTACTGATGTACTCTACTATTTTTATAATTTTAAAAGTTTATCACAATACATATTTGATAACGTTGGAAAATAGTCAAACAAAAAACTGGTACGTATGCTAAGTTGTACAAGAAAAAATAATAGATAGAAATTCTTATATTATTGAAGCAAGCACTCCAAATTAAACTTCACAATAAATAATGAAAAAGTATAATATTTTTACTAAAAAATAATTCATAATCATCAGAATTTTAAGATGCGACAAAGTTCATAACAGAAAATATAAATGAATAAATGTAGTGACAAAATTGTACTACTACTTTTGCCACACTTCTTAATTATGAAGTTAATTCTATGTGACTCTAATAATACAGACAATTTGTCTTTCTTAAAAAATATTTCCTATTATGGATAAAATTGAACGCACCTGATCAAAAAATGAAATAAATGTATTTTTAGTTTTTATTTTAGATAAATTTAATGAATATATAAAGATATTTTTTACATTTTTCTTGGTTAGTAGATTACTAATAAAAAAAATTATGTTTAGTTTTGTAAAATAATAACTATTTAGACCAAATAATATTTTGAGAATATAATTAATGTTTGAATGAAAACTGATATTATATATGTAGAGTTATATTCTCTATCATCACACTCTTTTTATTTATTTATCTATTTAATATTCACATAAAGACAAATTTATTTTAAGTATATAAAATTACATATGACTATATTTATTATTACCAAGTTTGTTATTGAACTAAAAAATAATTTGATTTAAGCTAAAAAAATTATTTGTTTGGATATTCTTTCATTTTATTTTTATATTTAATACTATTAAATTATAAAAAAATTAATAAACATATTTATTATAATAAATAATTATTTAACTTAATTTAGTTACTTTTTGAACTTTTAGTAAAATTTGACGATTAATTCGTGAAATTTAAATTATTTTTTACTCCTAAGATTTTTTCTTTTTCCATTATATAGATTCTGACATTAGTGGCATGGCTTCAAAGAAAAAGAATCACTTCGGACTCTCAAGTGGTGGTTGTCTTTTCGTATTACTTGGTTCTAACTCCATTACATGTCACACACATCTCTCATCCATCTACATGCACTATCACTTTCCCTCTACCTTCTTTGTTAGCCTACATAATTCTTTATTTTATGATTATCTTTTTTTATTTTCTTTCTTTTATTTTTGTTCTGTATACTTTGTCATTATCTTCTAACAAATTAACAAATAATTTTGCTTCTATTATTTACACCTTTATTCCTAGAAAAAAAAAATTAAAACATAAACGTTTAGTATTAAGAAGAGAAAACTTATGATATTTTTAAAATTTTGGCAGCTATCTCAAATAAATAAATTATTAGAAAAATAAAAATAGCCTTTTTTATTCACTACACTACCACATGTTACTTACATTTAAAATTTTAACATTTAATTATTTAAAATTTAATTACATATTAATATTTTTATTTAATATTTTTATTGGCAAACAATTAAAAAAAACGTGAATGAAATAATTAATTCATCAACCCTTATAAAAATGTTTGTGAGAATAACTAATCAAAGAATACAGATCTTTAGCTAAACTTTATTTTACGGCAGTACAACATTGATTATATCCATATGTTGGTATGGTAATTTCTAAAATTATTTCACGCAGAATTCTTAGATATTTAGTGAAATGAATTGAAATATTGCTTACATCTTAATTCTTATAGTTCTACGTACTACTACACAAACTAGCTATAACTTTATTGCCTTGTATATTGTCCAATAAAAAGGATACAACCACCTCCAAAATAGTACCATTTTAATTGTGCATTATTTGCCAAAAATTCACTTATTATTGTTGAGTTTATTGTGTGGCTGGGTTTAAATGGTTTGTCAAAGTTTTGAGTCTTAGACTAGAAAAGATTACGGATAAGTGAACAGAGATGTAGTACTGTTAGCCTAGGCCCTAGGGTATAGACTTCTAAATTATATGACTATGAAAGTTGACAAAATACTTAAAAATATAACATGTGCCTAAAATGTTTGAGTCTTGCAGAAATGGACTCGATATGATTGATATCACTCATCACAGTGTATTCCGGGATTTCAATATTGTACTATGTAGGTTAAAACTTAAAATAAAGGTTTTTTATTTATTTAAAAAAAAAACTCAAGAACCAATTGAAGTTATTGTTTTTAACCAATACCCTTATTTATTAGTTTAACTTTTTTTTAGTCTGTGCATTTAACAATATATTTCTAATTCACATTTTTAAATATTATTAGTTAATTGTTGACTAAAAAATAATAAATTTTATTGATTCTTTAATATTTTTTTATATTAAAATAAAAAGGTTTTCAAACCAATTATTTTAAGGGATTTTTACCTAAATAAAAATTTATTCAATTATCTCTCTATCTTAATATATGTCCTGTTATTATATTAGTAAACTGTAATGGTATTTCATTTTTTTATTTACAAATAAATTTTATTAACATAAATTCATTAACTCATTTTTTTAAAAATGAATAGATCATAGTGTCTACATGAATATTAATAAGAAAACACAAATCCAAAATAATTGTCGTACTTAAATCGCAGTAATATTTGTTGCTTCAAGAGAAAATAAATAAGCCTCTATCAATATTATTCAAGATGAAAAAAATATAATTGTATAGAATGTCTCTCTTATCTGTAAAAAGAGAATTATAAAAAAAAGATTGAATGTCATATATTCTATAATTATTTATCTATTTTATAATTACTATGTTTTACTCTAAAAATTTTGTTTTCCAGCAATTTTGTATTTTGTGATTTAAACTTAATTTTGAACTTCTAAATTTCTATTGTTACTTTTTAAGACCTTAAAACTTAATAGTGAGGGATTCAAACCTTCAAAGGGTGGTAACTTAAAAGTGAAAAAAGATTGTGAGTATGAACTTGAGAAGTATTAAAATACTAAATACATGATGAATTGATGAGATATTGAGTAACGACTTTAGGGATAGATGAGTAACCCCTATCCGAGATATAACATTGAGAATAGATGAGTAATCCCTATGTATGATGAGATTTTGAGGATAGACGAGTAATTCCTATCCGAGATGCGATTTTATGAGTAAACGAGTAATTCCTATCTAAGTAATGGCCTATGGTTAGACGAGAAATCCCTACCCGAGTTATGGTTTGAGGCACCTACCTGAGTAGACGAGTAATATCTATTCTGGGTTAGGTGAAACACCGGCATGGGGAGACGAGTAATACCTATTCCATGTTATAGTGTTCTGTCCAGGGTTAGCTATCAGACATGTCGGGTTGGCTGTATAATTGACAAATGAGCTCATTAGCCATAGGACAGACATGCATCATATGCATTTGTGTGTTTTACTTGCTTGTGCATTATTTAGGTTTGCCTTTGTGAATCACTATGCTTACCTGCCATATTTGCCACCTGTTGTATCTGTATGCTACTTGTGATTGCTTTGTCTGTATTGCTTGTCTATGCACTGGAATTTTGAAGGATCAGAGAAACGCGGAGATTAGGGCTTAAGTTAGAAAAGAATTAGAAATAAGAACCTTAGATAACCTATACTATTTATGGTTTTTAATTTATAAACGTTAAGATTTAAATATGAATGTCGGAGTTCTAGGATCGCCTCTGGCTTTTTCGAGACCTTATATCTTATGTATGTGGCACCTTTACCCTGCTGAGAACCCCCGGTTCTCATTCCATACAGATATTTGTGTTTTTCAGATGCAAGTCGAATATGTTGTCTAGACTTCTCCTTATGTTGTTTAGTTTCTTGAACCTCACAGAGGCTTTTGAAAAAATATGATATTTTGTGTATTTTAAAAACTTGGGATTTATATGTATGTATGTAAATATTCTCCGGCCAGCCTTAGTTTCACAGGCTGAGCTCGGAGCTTGAATATTTTGTATTCTTGACTCTCTACTCTCATTGTCTATATATGTATATATGTACCTATGCTTTCTTCGTACACAAATAAATGTTATTCCTGAGCACTGTGCTTTTAATTTCACAATTTTGCTTTAACCATCATTCAAGGCTCCTCGAATATTATATTCCTTCAATCATATTATTTTAGAGGTCGTAATACCACACCACCTCTGTTTTACGGCTTAAGCGTAAAGTTCTGTGTGATAGGGTGTTACATTATGGTATCAGAGCAGTTCGTTCCTGCAGAGTCTGAGGGATGGACTGATTATGCTCTGGGCATACTCTAGGAGTTTGTTCATGCTAAACTAGATTATCTAACTGATATATGTGGCATAAATATTCATGAGCATGCATTTGGGACTTTAAAGCACTAGACTTGCGATATTGATATTGATCAACTTGATATCACTTGTATGGTGTGAACAGAAATCCGATGTCGACTCGTGGATGCGGTCACGGGCGAGGCAGAGGTAGGATAGGTAGTATGAACCCTGAAACGGCAAAAAACGACCCTGTGAACTTTCTAGCTGCCTTGGAAACATGGCTACAGCTATGCAGGTGATAGCTGAAGCGTTGAGGAATCAAATGAATAACGAAAATGGGAACAACGGTGAGAGGGGCCGATGACACTTGCCGCTGTCCTGAAGGTACATCCTTTGACCTTCAGAGGGACCACAAACCCTACTGAAGCTGATAATAGGCTCCAAGTAATGGAGTAGGCTTTGCAAGCTCAGCAGGTTCCTGAGGAACAATGGGTGAAGTTTGCGACCTACCAGTTACAGAGTGAAGCTCAATACTGGTGGCAAAGAACATGGCGTATTCTACAACCAGACGAAGTTTTACAGAAAATACTTTCCTAATTCAGTTAGGAACACTAAAGAGCTTGAGCTACTGCAGTTAAAATAGGGTCAAATGTCTGTTGCAGAGTACACAAATAAATTTGAAGAACTATGTCGGTTTTTCCGAATCTGCCAAGGTGCTCTGGAGGACTTTGCAGAATGAAAATGTATAAAGTACGATGGAGGACTTCAGAGTGACATTTCGAGCTTCGTTGGGTCAATGGAGATTAAGGTTTTTTTTTCAAACTTGTGAACAAGAGCCGAGTTGCTGAAGAATGTGTGAGAAAGGCCGCTATGGCAGAGAATGATAACTGGGAGTTCTACTAAAGAGACCACAATCAGAGTCTTGCACTAAGGGGCCAAGAGTGCAAGAGGAGTGGCTACGGACCTCAACCCTCCCAGAGTTGGAATAGCTTTGAAGAGAGTGGCAGCATCGGAAAAATGAAGGGAGGCAGATTAGGAAATACTCAGAGGACTCGAGGTGCCAAAGGTGTGGGCTTTTTCATCCCGATAGGCCATGTCTACTAGGTTCAAGATTATGTTTCACATACAGGGAACAAGGGCACAAGTCTTGAAATTGCCCGAAGAAAGAGAAAAAGAAGACAGGACGACCTTAGCAACAAGGTCAAATCTCTCTAGAGGTACGGAGAAACTGGTAACTGATTTTTAATTACGTTATAGGACATGGAGACATTGCATTATTCGTACATAAGACGAAAATGATGAATTAAGACTAAAAGTGTCGAACCTAAAACTAAACCTAACTACGTTGCATAGGATATTAATCATGCGTAATTTTGCTTGACGTGAGATGAATAGCCAATCTCTTAAAGATAAATGAAATCAGAGTACGGCAGCGGGAGCGAGAGGAGTGTGAAGACATTAAGGTTGCTCGGATGAGGAATAGATCTTGCGGTTGACAAGCCATTGTAAGAATTGGTTGAGTGTCGAGGAACTATACGCTGAGCTAAGAAAGGAATTATTCTCGCAAACTCTTGCGGTGGACGATATTTTCGAGGGTGAAAATTTTTGTTAGGGGGTAGGATGTAAAACCCGCTAAATTAATAAATAATTAGCCAAGAAATTAATTATTATTTAAAGAATTAGAAAATTTAATTTTATAGTTTAATGAGGTAGAACTAATTAAAACATGAATTTTGACACTAATTTTAAAGAATTTGACCAAAAATTGGACCATTAGGCCAAATCGGTTAGACCGGACCCAAGGCCCAACATATAAAACCTCCATTTGCAGCCCTAACACCATCATAAACTAAAACACATTGAAAATAAAAGGGGAAGGGTTACAGTGAGAAGAGGAGAAGGAAAACATAATCACCTCCAATCTTCAATCGCTTATATCCTTCAATCCGGAGCTCCGATTGACGATTCGTCAGTGACCACGCGTTCGTCCCGGAATTCTCTACAAAACTCAAGGAACAAAATTGTTGGTAAGCCTCACTTTCATTCCCAGATGTTCACTCTTCAGTTTCAAAATTTTTTAGCTTTAGTGTTGAGATTTTATGTAATTTTAGTGTTTAGATCAAATTAACTTTGTGGACTTGTCAGATCTTGTCTCCAAACTTCTGTTGGTAAGGTGAAAAATCTCTAACACTTATAAAATTATTATAGAGAATGAGGTATTGATTTAGTGATGTATATGTGATATTAGATTAAATTATAAGTGTTGGTGGCAAATTGGTGGTGTTGAAAGCTTGGAATTTAGATCGTTGGGGCTTAATTTCTATTTGGAAGAGGTGTGGAGCCTTGGATTTTGTAAAAAGGTGGTCAATTGTGATGTTCCGGGTTTTACGAGAAATCGGCCAAGGTATGATTTTGGTTTCTCATATGTAATATATAATGTGTCGTGAAAACTTAGTCTAATTGACCGTAAGATAGGTTAAAGAACATATGTATGTTAAAAATTAGTAATTTTAATATAAAGGTTGATGATTGATGACTTTGATGATAATTGATGACGAATTGTGGATGTTGATAATTTGAAGAAAATGTGTTGTATGATATTGGTTGATGACTTTGATGATGATTGATGACGAATTGTGAATGTTGATAATTTGATGAAAATGACTTGTATGATATTGGTTGTGATGGAGATAGAGTAATGTGGATGAAGTATATGTGATTGAGTAATTGTGTGAGAAAATTGATGTATATGTATATTGATGGTTTATGGAATGAATGAGGAGGGTTGAGATTGAATTTAGCTTGTTTTGGGTTGGTTTAAAAACTTAGAATGTTAGTTTGAGTTGGAAAATGTGGTAAAAATAGAGGTTAGTGTTTTTGACGAAAAATTTGATTTTGAATGAAATTTGGAGGTCCATAACTTGAGTCTCAAATTTTGGATTTGAATGAAAATTGTTTCAAATTAAAGATAGTTTCAAGGGCTTTAAAACGGTATAAATTTTGTGGAAAATAGATTTTTTTTAGAGGAAGTTATGCGGAAAAAACTGAATTTTCCTTAAGTTGCAGAAAAATCAGAACTCCTGGTGTGTGTGCGTACGCACACTGGTGTGCCCGGGCACCTGCCAGGGAGTGTGTTTTGGCTCGTGCGTACGCACGAGCGGTATGCGTGCGCACACACCTTGTTTTACTCCAAAAATTCTGTTTTTCAGCAACCTTGTGTTTTGTGATTTAAACTTGATTTTGAACCTCTAAACCTCTATTTTTACTTTCTAAGACCCTAAAAATTAGTTTTAGTCATAATGAGGGAGTTAAACCTTGAGAGGATGGTAACTTGAAAGTGAAAAAAGGTTGTGAGGTGGCGAGTATGAGCTTGAGAAGTGTTAAAACACTAAATACATGATGAATTGATGAGATACTGAGTAATGGCTTTAGGGATAGATGAGTAACCCCTATAACATTGAGAATAGATGAGTAATCCCTATGTATGATGAGATTTTGAGGATAGATGAGTAATCCCTATCCGAGATGCGATTTTATGGTTAGACGAGTAATTCCTATTCAAGTCATGGCCTGTGGTTAGACGAGTAATCCCTACCCGGGTTATGGTTTGAGGCACCTACCTGAGTAGACGAGTAATACCTATTTTGGGTTGGGTGAAACACCGGCATGGGAAGACGAGTAATACCTATTCTATGTTATGGTGTTTTGTCCAGGGTTAGCTATCAGACATGTCGGGTTGGCTGTATAACCGACAAATGAGCTCATTAACCATAGGACAGACATGCATCATATGCATTCGTGTGTTTTGCTTGCTTGTGCATTATTTGGGTTTGCCTTTGTGAATCACTATGCTTACCTGCTATATTTTCTACCTACCATATCTGTATCCTACTTGTGATTGCTTTGTCTGTATTGCTTGTCTGTGCACTCAAGTTTTGGAGGAAGCCGAAAATTATGGCTTAAGTTAGAAAAGAATTAAAAATAAGAACTTAAGATAACCTACCCTGTTTATGGTTTTTAATTTATGAATGTTAAGATTTAAATATGAGTGTCGAAGTTCTAGGATCGCCTCTAGCTTACTAGGACCTTATATCTTATGCATGTGGCATCTTTACCATGCTGAGAACCCTCAATTCTCATTCCATACGGATATTTGTGTTTTTCAGATGCAGGTCAAGAGGCACCTCATTAGGCGTCTGGAGTTCCAGTTGCAGCGGAATTGGGATGTTGTGTCTGTGTATTTACTTTTCAGCGTTGCGCTTTTTAGTTTCGCGTTTTTGCTTTACCTGTTTTCAAAGCTCCTCATATAATGTATCATTTTCAGTACTATTATATATATATATATATTATTTTAGAGGTCGTAATATCATACCACCTCTATTTTATGGCTTAAGCATAAAGTTTTATGTGATAGAATATTACAGAAATAATACTTACTATCAACTAATGGTAGAAAAATGTTAATTAAGACAATAATTTTGACAATTTCTACTTATAAATTGAGTTATTTCAAACTCTCAAAAACTTTAATTGAATAAATTCTGAAAATGACTTTACAAGTTTGGTGAGAATAGCAAAAGACAGAAAGAAAAATGCACAAATTAAACTAGGATATTTTGTGTAAATCTAGGAAATAAGGTGATCTGAATTTTAAATACTTACAAACTTTTTAACTTTGCAATGTTAGTAAAACAAAGACGAGTGCTACTCACTAAATCTCAACCTTTACTATATCAAGTCTACGAAAGCAATTTTTTTTCATTTAGCTTATTTTCAAAAGTAGAAACAAACAACAATTCTTTATGAGCCTAGAGAAATTTATTAGAAGGGAGGAAAGTTTTGAAGGAGGACAACGATGAAGGATGGAATGAGATAAAAGATAACTAAGTGAGAGGATTCAACCCCATTTTAATCTACTAGAGGAACACTTCTAACATTCAACCATTATGAGTCTCACAAATAAGAAACATAGCACGAAATAGAACACAAAAGTAGTCACAAACATATTTAATAACATCTATTAATATTATTTTTTAATAAATACTTAAAATTATTATAATAGGTATACATTAATTAATGAAATTTTGAAATATAAAAATAATAATTAATTTAATTTAAAATAAAAATAAAATTTTATATAATTATTTAATTATGACTAAATTTTTTGATTTAATATATAACTCACTATAAATTACTAATCTAATAATCCAATAATCTAATCAGTTCAATTATCAATTCAATTATGATATTTATAATTTAGATCATGACTCAAATTATTCAATTTTAACATGAGTAACCCTTCATCCTTAGAGGATGTCCTTCAATTTTAAACATATATGTTTTACTTAAACTAACTATTTACCGACGTATAAATGCCGATCCAATTAGAAAATTAGCCTTTTGTAAGCTAAAAATTATCTAAAAAATTGTAAACATTTAAAAACAAATAACAATCAAGAAAGAAAGAAAAGAAAAGAAGAGACAAAGTGGAAAATTAATTAAAATGTTGATTTTCATGTTGTTTATAAGATTCTTAAATTAAAAATAATAAAAATAAAAACAAAAAATACAAATACAAATCAAACATATAAATAGAGTGCATCTAAAATATTAAAATTCAGAACAAACATCATAGAAGATAAATGAAATAGATATAATAAAAAGAGCAATTATATGCAGGTAATTTGGTAGAAGTTGAGAAAAAAATCACAATGAGCAGAGGAGAGAGTTCGAGGAAGAAACATAGTAAGGAAGCCGGCAATGCTAGTAGCAGAGATAAGGGGGAGAGTGCAGGGGGGTTTGTATATGGGGACAAGGAGGAGATTAACTTGAGAGAGACGGTCAGACCCTTAAAAGTGTCCTTTAGAGATAAAGTGGTGGGCGCTAAAACGGCTAAGGCTTTCACATGGGTAGAATCTCTTTCTAGAGATAACATGGTTGTGGTGTTTGGAAAGCATGGAGACTCCACACCACCACGTGTAATTTTGTCAGAAAAAACTAGATCTTCTTTGACTGAACCATATATGAATGCAGTGGTTATTAAGGTGTTAGGAAAGCATTTCAGTTACACAGCGCTTCTCCATAAGCTGAAGGCCGTATGGCGCCTCAAAGGTAGTTTTGATGAATTGTTAGATGTTGGGTTTGAATATTTCATGGTTAAGTTTGATCTCTTCAAAGATAGGAAGAGAGTGCTCTTAGGTGGTCCTTGGCTAATTGTAGGGTTTTATGTGGTTGTAAAACCTTGGTCCTATGATTTCAGACTATGTGAGGCCTCTTTTGGATCCACCATGGTCTGGATCCGCATCTCTGAACTTCCTATATGCTACTACCAGGAGGAGGCAATGATGTGCATAGCAGCGGCAGTAGGGAAGCCAATTAAAGTTGATTTAACTACAAAATTGGTAGAGAGAAGTAAGTTTGCGCGTGCATGCAACCAGATCGACCTTGGTATGGTGGTGATAAAGAAAATCATTGTTGATGACTATGAATATGAGGTAGAATATGAGAGTCTCCATCTTATTTGTGGGACGTGTTCATGCTATGGTCATGTAGCAAGAGAGTGTAAGAGTGCTTCATCTTCCATTAATGAGGGTGTAGAAGTAACTGCTTTGAATGAGAATCATGGGAAGGAGTCACCGGAAATCGACAAATTGCCGGAGATGAAGAATGTAACGGGTGATAAAAAACAACAAGTTTTGAATTTGAAAATAATAATGGTGATGAGCAAAAGAATAGGAAAGGTCCGGATTCTTTGGAGACAATTTCTTATGCAAATCACGTTACTTTGGCAACAAGTGATGAAGAGGAGGGTGGGCCAAGGTGATTTAAAAAGAAAAAGGTATATTGGATTTAAAAAAGGGTGGAGATTCATATGGGCCATCTTCCAGCAAGACCCACAAAATTAATAAAGGAGTTACCTTAAAGGGCTTAATGAATTCGGGCTAAAATAAACAATTGCATACACCTAAAGAAGATATTGCCAAGAAGGACAAAATTGAAGAATCCTCTGCACTAATAAGCATGGAACAGAACCTGAAGAAGGGTGCAACCCCTCGAGTGTATACTTCTCGCTTCGAAACTGGTAGAAAAAGATTAAGACCGGCGTCCCTCCAAGCATCCCCGGTGAACAATGACTGAGTTCATGCGGGGTCTAAGAATGACGAGAAGCAAACCGAAGTAAAACAAAGAGATGGTTAGATTGGGACAAAGGCTGAGAATTAGAATCCCTTTTCTCTATTTTTCTTTGATATTATTCTTTATGGATAGTCTTAATATAATAGTTTGGAATATTAGATGTGCATCGAAAAAATTGGCACGGGTTCATTGCAAGGAGCTGGTAAGAAAATACCGTCCTACCTTTTTCATTATTGTGGAAACACATTCACCTTTTCAGAATCTTAAAGTGTTTTGAAAGAAGTTGAATTTTTATTCTATTGGTATAGTGGAGGCTACAGGTTATAAAGGATGTATTTGGTTTCTCTCTTTTATTCCATATATTTCTTGTAAGCCTATTAGTAATTTTGATCAATGTCTTACTTTTGAATTTTGCCGAAATAATATAAATTAGAGATGCAGTGCGGTGTATGCTAATTTCCATTTTAATAGTAGAGTCTTGTTGTGGGATCATCTTTTATCTTTGGGTTCTTCTTTTGATGGTCCGTGGCTTGTGTTTGGAGATTTTAATGAAATTTTAAGAGAAAATGAGATCCAAGGTGGCTCCTTTTCTGTTCAAAGGGCATAGATTTTTGCCTCTGTCCTAGAAGATTGTGGCTTACTTGACCTTCGTATGATTGGTAGGAACTTCACTTGGTATAGAAGAATCTAAAATTATAGAGACATAACAAAGAAGTTGGACAGGACTCTTATCAATAGTTCTTGGCTTTCACTGTTTCCAGAAGTTTATGTAGAAATTCTCAGTAGACTTCATTCATATCACTGCCCAATCTTAGTGAGATGTGAAGGTTCTCCTCAACTCAAATGTGCTTGTTCCTTTAGGTTCCAAGCTGTTTGGGCTACTCACCCAACATATAGACAAATTGTGCAGTAAAATTGGAAGCATGGATCTTGGTGTGTAGCTAAAAATCTTCACAAGGTGCAAGAAGGTTCTTTGGATTTTAATTCCAAGATTTCTGGTAATATTTTTGCAAAATAAATAAAGCTAGAAAAGCAAATTGAATCCATCTAAAAGAGGCTTGAGTCGGTTGATTCTCTTTCTCTTAGAAACAAAGAAAAGGAGCTTACAAATGAGTATAATTGCATTCTTTTTAAAGAAGAAATCTTTTGGTTCCAAAAGTCCCGAGAACAGTGGGTGTATTTTGGAGACAGGAATACAAATTTTTTTCACCTCCAATCTCTAAATCGTAGGAAACATAATAAGATCAATGAGTTATTTTTAAACGATGGTACTTAGTGTATGGATCAAGATGCTCTCCAAAATGAAGCCATATCTTTCTACAAACAACTTTTTTGTTCAATAGAGGAAGTGGATTTGGATTGTTGTGGAGATAGTCGCTTGCCCTCTTTAAGTGATGCGGCACCAGTAACGTTAGCTAAGGTAAAAGAAGCTGTTTTTTGTATGAATTCCTTTAAGTCTCCAGGTCCGGATGGTTTTCAAGCTTTTTTCTTTAAAGAGTATTAGAAGATTCTTGGTTTGGATATTTGGAGGCTTATTCAAAATGCCTTTACAGGTGGTTACATTGACCCTTCATTTATGGAAACCTTTATAGTGCTTATTCCCAATGTGGAGGTGCCTAATTACATGAAAGATTTCAGGCTGATTAGCCTGTGTAATGTGGTGTATAAGATTATCACTAGGGTTTTGGTAAACTGGCTCCGACCTTTTTTGACAAATATCATTGGACCTCTTCAAGGCGGTTTCATCCAAGGCAAGGGCGCACCAGAGAACATCATCATTGCTCAGAATATTCTCCATTTTATGAAAAAAATAAAATCGCACAAAGGAACGTTGGCCCTTAAAATCGATTTAGAGAAGACTTATGATAGGGTTGACTGGAGGTTCCTTAAACATTTTCTTAGAGGTTTTGGTTTTCCTACTGCTACTATCAAACTAATCATGTCCTGTGTCCAAACTTCTTCTCTCTCAATTCTTTGGAATGGCAACATATTAGATAAGTTTGTCCCTAAGAGGGGTCTCCAGCAAAGAGATCCTATGTCCCCTTATTTGTTTGTTATCTGTATGGAACGTGTAGCTTGTTATATTACTAATCAAGTTGATATGGGTATATGGGATCCTATGACTGTTTCTAAAAGGGACCTAGGGTCTCCCATCTTATGTTTGCTGATGATTTGTTACTCTTCTACAAAGCCAGAAAATTTCAAGTTCAAGTTGTCATGAATTCCCTCAACTTATTTTGCAAAGCTTCCGAGATGATAATTAATTTGGATAAATCAAAAGCTCTTTGTTCCAAGAATGTTTCTAATCAAAGGAAAGAGATGTTTACCGGAATTTCTGCCATCAGATTCACCCAAGATCTTGAAAAGTATCTCGGCATCAATCTTAATCACTCCATGGTGTCTAGAGCTTCCTTTAATAGTGTCGTGGACAAAATAAGAAGTCGGCTTGCTAATTGAAAAGGGCGTCTCTTGAATAGGGCCGAGCGGCTCGGCGGCTCTGTTTGATTAATTCAGTAGTGACCTCTTTACCAGTTTACCAAATGCAGGTTTTGTTCTTTCTTATCAATGTCACTAATAAGATATCTTTGTTAATGGGCCGATTTCTTTGGAAGGGCCAGGTTGAAGGAAGGTATATGAGTCTTGTCAATTGGAGGACAGTAGTCACCCCGAAGTAGTTTGGTGGACTTGGGATTAAGAGATCCTGCTTGCGCCAATATAGCACTGTTAGGCAAACTTGTCTGACAGTTTTTTCAGTGTCCAGAGAAACTTTGGGTTCAAATGCTTGCTACAAAATATAAGAGCAGAGGCTTGTCCTCCTATAAAAATGCTTCCTATGTTTGGACAAGTATGGTGAAGGCTTATCAAGTTCTGAAAGAAGATTTTTCTTAATGTATTGGTTCTCTAAATGATTTTTTTTGTTTGATTCTTGAAGAAGAGAAAGTGCTGTTGCAAATGAGTTGCCATATGTCCACATCGCAGACACTGACCTTGCTATTGGTGACCTTTAGAGAGATGGTTGTTGGAATTTCAATGGAATTTATATTACTATACCTGATATTTTGTCTCTAAATATAAATTCTTATAATCCTGATGTGGAATTTGGGGACATAACAGGTTGGAGATAGAATACATCAAATTCAAAAATTAACTCTCCTAGTAGTGATTACTTATGACTTTGCAAGCACAAATATGGATGGGAGGAGACTGAAGAGTGGCTCTGGCTTTGGAGAACCCAAGTACCTGAGAAATTTAAATTTCTTGTTTGGTTTTGCCTCCATAATGCTCTTCTAACTGTTGTTTTTAGACATCATCGTGGGCTTTCTTCTTTTGATTTATGCCCACGTTGCTCTCTAGCTTTAGAAACTGTTCTTCATTGTTTGCGTGATTGTCCAAAAGCTAGTACAATTTGGCAAATTTTACAGCTTAATGATGTTCACTGTTCATCCTTTAAATAATGGATATCTCAATAGAAAAATGTCAATGCTACTCTTTTTTTCTCTGGTCTTTAGTAGATTTGAAGAGACAGGAATAATGATGTTTTCAATCCTATGAATTCTTGGCCTTTCAATAAAGTGCTATCATTAATCTCAGCATCTAATAAGAAATTAAAGTCTTTGTTCACTAAGCTTAACGGTGTCTATTTATCTTGTCCGAGCTCATCTTGGTCTCCTCCTCCTGGGGGGAAGTTTAAGATTAACAGTGATGCTAGTATCCATGGCGATTGTGCTGGCTTTAGCTGTGTTATCCAAAACTCGAATGGTGTCTGGCAAGGTAGTTGTATTAGGGTTCTGTCGTTAGGAATGATTTTTCGTTGTGAGAATTTTGCTATTTGGAGGAGATTATTTTTGGCTTGGGAGGCAGGGTACAGACAAATTTTTTGTGAGACAGACTGTTTAGAAGCTTTTCTCCTAGTCAAAAACTATTTTACTAACATTCAAAGTGTTGATCATGATTTGGTTTCTAAAATTCATGATATTTTGACATAGAATTGGACAGCTGATATCAAGGTAATTCAGAGATCAGTCAACCATGTTGTGGATGTTATACAAAGTTTATAACTAGTAAATAATATTCTTCAAACTGAATTGTTGAAGTCTTAGGATGAACTTCACATCTTACTTACAAGAGACTTAGCTGCTAATTTTTAAGAAATTTTTTTCTCTCTTTTGTTTTTTTTTTCTTGTCTAGTCACCCAAAAAAAAAACATATAAACACATATGATACAAAGCTTTTGAAACTATATATCTATGAAGTGCGTACAATTTAAGTATACTAATAAAAGATTAATAATGAATTTGTCATTATATGTGAAATTTAATCAAATCATTTGGAAAAATCAATCCACCACCGTCGATTTGATCAATTAATTATGGCGTTACGCAAGTACAAGTGGGGCTAGAGAGGTAATGGCAAAGAATCATGGATAATGTATACTGACTATGCTAAATGACTTTGTCTTTTTTATATGAAAAGAAAGCACACCGCATCAAGAATCAACCAATCAAATAGGGAATTAGTGTTTCAAAGCATGAATTCCACGGAACAATAATAGAGAGAATTAATGAGAAGAACCATTAACAATGATTAATTAAGAATATGTATGAAAATTATATATTAGAAGGGGACGAATTTTAATATTCTTATTATTTGGTCCTAGAATCTCTCTCTTCATTGTAAGTACAATTATGAGGGAAAAAAGAAAAATCCATGTACGTTCAATAATCACTGTGATCCAATTTGAGTAAACAATTTTTAAATTAAAAAAATAGTTTAAATAATAAATATTTATATTAAAAATAGTTTATAAATAAATTATTTTATTTTTGATTTTTTAATTTTAAAAATACTTATTTTTAAAAAAATTTGATGAAAAATTTTTTGATTTAAATTCTCTAAAATTTGAATTTCACTTTAGAGAGTAAAGTTTGATCTTTTTATCTGTGAATAATTTTTCTTTCATATTTATTCTTGGTTCCACATATGAAATAAATGGTGAGAGATCAAACTTTTACTCTCTAAAGTGAAATTCAAACTTTAGAGGATCCAAATCCAAAATTTTTTATTATGAATTTTTTTTTAAAACTTCTTTATAAACACTTAAATAACTTTTTAGAAAGCTATCATTTAATTTTAAAAATTGTACTAAATATTAATATTATTACTTTTCCTATCCAAAAAATTGAGCAGCTCTGATAAAAAAATCTAAAAAATATTATTGACAAAATAATTTATAAATAAATTGAAAACATCAATCAACTAATGTTGAAAACCAACCTTCTTTGAATCGATAAGAGAAGAAAATATTGTCGTTATAGAATTTTTTTTTGTTTAATTATTTTGTTTGTTTCAATAATTTTATCGAATTTTTAATTATGTTTTTATATTTTTTTTTTCAATTAGTCCTGCACTGCTTTAATTTTATAATTAAATTCTTCCTAATGTAAAAAAATATTAGAGTTAACTGAATATTTCTTCATGGTATTTAGTTATAATTAAAAATTTAATTAAATTTTTGATCGTATGTATTTTAGTAAAAATATTATGTTAATTTTAATAACATAAAAATAACGTAATTACAAAATTAAAAGTAGTATAGGGACCAATTAAAAAAAAATATAAAAATTTAATTAAAAATTTAATAAAATTATAGAAACTAATAGAATAATTAAACTTTTTTTTATCATTAATTCTTTATCATTTTTTTTCTTTTGGTGAACTGTCTTTGTACAATTTTATTATAAAAAATATCGATGACTATATATGACGAGAATTTTAAGAAATACTTAAAGGGGATATTATAAAGATTTTGAATAAGAAAAAATAAATAAAAAGATTGAGAAGGAAAGAAAGGAATACTAACATTTATATATAAAAAACTGATATAATTTTAGTAATTTCAATATAATTTGGTCTTTGTTTTAATTAACCCCTCTTAGTTATCCTTAACATTAATTTTTCCATACTAATATTAACACGAGGCCTACTACACAAACAAGTCTTTTTGACTTATAAGTTTTATAAGTTGGTACAAGCCCAACAAAAAATTTACACTCCCACGTTCAAGAGTAAATAAACGCACGTTATTCAACCACTTCCTGTTTCCAAAGCGCGCTACTCACCATCCATTATAAACGACTCTTCTTCTTCTTCCCCCATGAAAACGAGTTTCTTGCCAAATTTAAAGATAATAGAACTTTAGAAATACACCTAAACACGGAAATACACTCAAACGATTATAGAAATACACCCAAAGGATTACAGAAATACACCCAAACGGTTACAGAAATTCACCCAAACGATTATAGAAATACACCTAAAGGATTACAGAAATACACCTAAAGGATTACAAAAACTACACCCAAAGAATTTAAGAAATACATCCAAAATTTGTTGAAGTACACCTTATGCATAATTCAAAACTCTTTCTCTTTCTCCTCCTCATCTTCTGCTGCTTCTTCTTCTTCAAAAACGATTTCAGAGCTTGATGTCAAAAAATAATGAAAATCGAGAATAACGAAGAAAGAAAACAGAGAAAAAAGCACGTAAATGAAGAAGGAGAAAGAGAAGACAAGAAACGAAAGAAGAAGAAGAAGAAGAAGAAGAAGAAGAAGAAGAAGAAGAAGAAGAAGAAGAAGAAGAAGAAGAAGAAGAAGAAGAGGTAGAGTGAAAACGTGCAGTAACGGTTGAAGAAGGAGAAAGAGAAGGCAAGAAGTGAAAGAAAAGAAGAAGAAGAAGAGGAAGAGGAAGAAGAACGTGCAGCAAGAAGAAGAAGAAGGTGCAGTGAAAATGTGAAGAATGAGAAAGAGAATGCAAGAAACGAAAAAAAAAGAAGAGGAAGAGGAAGAAGAACGTGCGCAAGAAAAAGAAGAATGTGCACTTGTAAAGACTTGTATAAAAAAATACTTGTATGTGGAGAATTTATCTATTAATACATTATTTACATATCAAAATTGTCCTTTAAAATTGCTCCAAAATATTCTTTTAATTATTAATAAAAAAGACGATATTAAATAATTTTCATATTTTTTTTACAAACATTTAATATTTTAATATTGAAAAGGTTTTATAATTATTAAAATTTAATTAATTACTACAACAATATATAATATTTTCTTCTCACCAAGTTGTTCAAGTTTCGTAAGTAAATAAATAAATTTTTTTTTGTATTAAATATCCAAACATAAAATTACTTTTATTTTTTTAAAAAATTATAAAAAAAATTTAAAATCTAAAAATTTGTGTCTTTGAGGATAAGTTATGAATAAAGAAGTAATATTTACCATGTACTTTATCAATATAAGTGTTAATATAGTAGTAGAAACGCATTACAATTTCAACAAAGAAAACCTAAGCTCTTATTTTTGGAGTTATTAGAGAATATATTAGAATATGTATGTATTAATTAGATTAATGTTGATTGATATTTTTATTAGGGTTAATAGTCAAATTAATTCTTAAAAGAGAAGGTATTCTTTAAATTTGTCCTCAAAATTTTTTTTAATTAAATTAGTCTTTCAAAAATTACGAATTAATCATATCTGTCCTTCAATTACTTCACTCACAATTTTCGTCAATGATTGATTATGTGAAATATTAACTAATAGCATATATAACACATAACATGTTCAATTAGACGTTGACTAAATATGTTTATGAAAATCTATCAATTTGGTCACTAGGTTATATTAGGAACATAATTTTTGTAATTGAAAAAATGACTAAATTAATAAATTTTTATAAATATATTTGGTCAATATCCAATTAGGCATATAAGATATTATATCTATCAATTAACGTTTTACAACATCAATCTTTGAAAAAAATTATTAATGGAGTGACTAGAGGATAAATATGATTAATTCACAGTTTTTAAAAGATCAATTTAATTGAAAAAATCTTTCAAGAATAAATTTAAAAAATATTTTATCTTTTAAAAAATAATTTGACTATTAACCCATTTTTATTAATAATAAGACATTAAATATTTAGTATTTGATGATTTTTTAATTTGTTTAACACTTATAGATAAATGGTACCTTAAATCATATTATATACGACGCTTATAAATTATCACAACAATATCTATATATAATATTTATTTTTAAATTATTATCATAAAATTCTAATAATAAAACTAAAAAAGCAAATAATTATGCAAAATATTAATTAAATATTTGTCATATATGGACGGTTATCTTCTAGATGTTGATTTGGATAATGACCTATGTGGAGACAGTTCATAGAATAATTGCTGGGGTCACCATTTAATCTAATCAGTGTTTAAGGAACATTAACTCTCATGTCTCTCTGTCCTAGCTTGTCCTATGTAAAATGGAAGTATGTCACCAACCAAGAAATCGGTGGTCCTAGGCTCCTAGCCTAGAACATATAATTGAGTTAGTTGCATTCATGTTTTGAATAGCATATGCCATTAGCTCTAAATCCAAGATTTAATATTGATTCTCTTTTCCTAATGTGAATAATTTAATTTTGATTTTGTTTCCTTAATGATATCTCTTAGCTAGAAAGAAACTTAATTTTCTTTTGGTTTTCGTCAAATTTATTCTTTTTGATGATATCTTTCATTGGGGTGATTTTTTATTTAAAATAGAAGTAAGGTTATATCATTTTTAAAGTATAGTCAAATGATACTTATAATTATAGATGTTGAGTATAAAATAATAGAATTATTGAAATAATTTGACTAAGCAAAAAAATCAAAATTTATTGTGTTATGATTCTGTTTTAACTAACCAATTCTATTATTATTTTATTATTGGGTCATGAAAGATCGGGTTTTATATATAGAATTATGTGATCTATTTCATGTATAAGATATACTTCTTTTATTTTATTGAATGAGAATACACAATACTAATTTTATTATTACTGTTGTAGAATCTCCTCTGCTGCGTTCATCATCAATCTTTGCCTTCTTCATCCTTAATCTCTGGTGCCTAACATGATATTAGAGTAAGACTTCGATCTAGAAATAGATTCACCAGAATTACATCTTCCAAAACTTCTACCATGATTAACAATTTTTCTCTTCTCACAAATAATTCTCAAAAATTTATGCCGATCGATGACAAGCTTGATGAAGCAAATTTTTTTACTTGGAACAACTTGTTTTATTCACAATAGGAGCCAATGATCTTGAGGATCACCACCAAAAAGAATTGGTCTCCTCCATGTTTGATTCTGAAACAGATCGTGCATCGAACATAGTTTCAAATAACTACAAGTAGTGAAAATAACGTGATAATCTTCTCACTACATGACTCCTTCAATCCATGGATGAATTTTTTAAAACAAAAATTATTTGTTGTAAATTTGATTATAAGATATGGGAAAGAATTCAAGAGCATTTTGTAAAGTTTTCAAAGATCAAAATCAAGCAATTGAGGACAGAATTGAAAAGCATCAAGAAAGGAGAAAGTTCAGCTAGTGAGTATCTCAAGAAAATTAGAAAAATTATTGATTCTTTGGCTGTTATGGGTCATCATTTAATACTTGATGAGCACTTTGAAGCCACTACTGAAGGTTTAAATGAAGAATATAAAATATACATCTCGATGATGTCAAAATCAGACTCTATGAGTCTAATAGATGTTGAGACATTACTGATCTCTCATAAAAGTATGTTGCAAAAATTTAAGAAATCTGATCTTGAAACCATTCAATCAAACTTCACTCAAACCAACTATCAATTCAACAATAAAGGAAATGGTAGAGGTTTTGCAGCAAGAAGAGGAAGAGAAAGAACCTTTAGAGGTGGCCGATCGAATTGAAATTTCACAAATCGTCCTCAATGCCAACTCTGTGAAAGTTTTGGACACATTGCAGCTTTCTGTTTTCATCGGTTCGACCAGAATTTTTGCACAAATTCAAACACCAATTCCAATTCCTCCTCCTCAGTAACACCACCACCAAACTCTTTTTACAGCTCCAGAGCCTATTTTATAACACCTAAATCTGATGTTGAATCCTCCTAGTTCCCAGACACGGAAGCCTCACATCATATCACTAATGATCAGACCAATCTTTATTCCTCTTCGAATTTTCAAGGGGCCGAACAGGTAGTATTAGGTAATGATTCTCAAACTCCTATTACACACATTAGTCATTCATATCTCATCTCTTTAGATAACAATCACAAATTTATTTTAAAACAATTACTTCATGCACCAAATATCTCTCATAATCTAATCATTGTGCATCAATTCACAGTTGACAACAGTTGCTATTTTGAATTTCATCCTAATGCATGTTATGTAAAATTACATAGCACCCACCAGATTCTACTCCGAGGATATCATAAGCAAGGAGTGTATGAATTTGAGAGGGTTTCTATAACTAAATCATTTAAAACTCAGTCCAATCCTCTTGCCTTTATTGCTGTTTGTACTAATTTTCATGTCTGGCATCAAAGATTTGGTCACTGTGCCCCTAAAATTGTATTTTCAGTACTAAATTTCTATAATCTTCCTTTAATTCGTATGAATAAAAATGATATTGATCATTTATCTCTATACAAGTCTTGTTGTATGTCTGAAATGCACTCACTGTCTTTTAACTCTGATAATTTTCAATTCAATCATCCATTAGAAATGGTCTACACTAATGTTTGGAAATCCTCATCATTCACTATTTACCAATCCTCAAAATCACAAGTATTCATTGTTTTTTAGCAATACAAAAATCAGATAAAAAATTTTACTGGTTTACGAATTAAACAATTACAATCTGATCATGGTCAAGAGTATATGTCTCATTCCTTTAAATTTTTTTTAGCAACAAATGGCATCATACATCGATTTTCATGTTCCTACACTCACCAACAAAATGGTAGAGTTAAAAGAAAACATAGACATTTAGTAGAAGTAGGCCTTTCATTATTACCTACTGCATCCATGCCTCTTAAGCACAGGGATGATGCATTTTTAGCTGATGCGTTCATTATAAATAGATTACCTTCCACTGTGAATTTCTTTTACACCTTATAACTCTACTAAATTTTAAACAAGTACTAGATTACAATTTCTTTTTTAAAGTATTTGGATGTGGATGTTATCCTCTATTTACACCTTATAACTCTACTAAATTTTAATTTAAATATAATTTGTGTGTCTTTATGGGATATGGCCCACATTACAAAAGTTACAAGTGTATGAATTCTCAAGGTAAGATATTTATTACTCGTCATGTGCTTTTTGATGAAAAGATTTTTTCATAAACTTCCATGTTTTTAGAATAGTGCAACATACCAACCAGAAATGCTACTGTCACTTCTATATTGCAAGTTCCTATGCTAATTTTCACTACCAATTCTACATCCAATTCACTTTCTCCTTCACTTATCACTCACATATCTCCCACACCAATTACTAGTACCGTCCCTCCAGCCTCCTCTTCAGATACAATAACTAATTTTCAACTTTAACTCCTATCTCCATAGGGAGCATTGAAATTTCACCTCCATTCATTGCTAATCCCAACACTACCAATGCTCATCCTACGATTATCCGTTTAAAAACTAGGTCCCTAAAGCCTAAATTTTTACAATCCACAGTGAAAGCTCTTCCTGATCTTCTCAATGAAATAACCCCCAACTTACAACAACACATTAGACCAAAAAAATGGAGAAGGAGTTAGCTGCTCTACATCGAAATCAGACTTGGACAATGGTTGCACCACCACCAAATAGCATTGTGATAGGTTGTCGTTGGATCTTTGGCATCAAATGACATCCCGATGGAACAATACTCAAATGTAAAGCACGACTTGTGGTAAAAGACTTTCATCAATGAGAAGGAATTGACTATGATCAAGTCTTCAACCCTGTCATCAAGCTAGCAACTATTCATATCATTTTAAAAATTGTAATTTCTCAATCTTGGCCAATTTGATAATTCGATTTCAACAATGCTTTCCTCAATGGTAAACTTTAAGAAACTATTTACATGTAGCAACCTCCCTCTTTTCCTCAAGACTTCCCAAGTTAGGTTTGCAAACTTCACAAGTCAATTTATGGTTAGGCCTCTCGAGTCTGGTTCACTAAATTGTCTAACACTTTTTCTCGATTTGGCTTTCAAAATATCAGGTCAGATCCTTCTTTGTTCTTATGATTCACTAAAACTTCTACTATGTATGTCTTAGTGTATGTTGATTATATTCTTGTTACCTATAATAATGATTTTGAGATTATTAAACTTATATCACAACTTAATTCTATTTTTGCTTTATAGGGTTTGGGAGAATTCAATTTCTTCTTAGGCATAGAAGAAACAAAAACATCAGGATCTTACATATTATCAAAATCAAAGTATATTAGAGACCTTCTAGTTAGATTCTAGATGCATGAATCTCATCCTATACCTACTTCCATGATTATAAGTATTAAACTCTCAACTCATGGCAATGATGTATTTGACAAGGTGGAAACTCAGGTGCAGTCGACTTCACGTGAAGTTGATACTTGAGAGCCGTTATATGATTTGATTGATTTGACTAAATTTTCATCTAACGGCTCTCAAGTATCAACTTCACGTGAAGTCGACTTTACCTGAGTTTACACCATTTGACAATCCAACTCATTACAGATCAATTGTTGGGGCCTTTCAGTATGCTACTCTAATTAGGCTTGACATTGCTTATGCTGTGAACAAAATTTCTCAGTATATGCATAAACTTCTTCTCCCACACTGGAAGTGTGTTAAGAGAATTTTGAGATATTTAGCAGGTACCATTGATTAAGGACTTCTTTTTCAATCTTATACTGATTTGACTTTGTTTATCTTTGCAAATTCATATTGAGGCACGGATGTTGATGACCGTCAATCCACAACTGGCTTCTGTGTCTATCTTAGCACGCACCAATCTGGTTTCTTGGGCAAGTAGGAAGCAACATTCTGTCAGCAAGTCTAGTGCTGAAGCTGAGTTCAGAAGCATTGCTGCAGCCGAAACAGATCTTCGGTGGATATTGAACTTGTTCACTAAACTTTGACTCCAATGTTCAAACACTCCAGTGATTTACAATGATAACGTCAGTGCTGTCATGCTCACAAGAAATCCTATCCTCCATAACAAAATCAAACACTTTGACCTTGATCTCCATTCAGTACGGGAATGAATAAATCACAATCAACTTGTCGTAGTTGACATTCCAACTAATAGACCAAGTTGCAGATCTCTTTACAAAGCCCCTGTCCCTTTTCACCTTTGATCGCTTCAAGAATAAACACAAGGTCTTGTCTAAAAAGGCCATGAGTTTGAGGGGGATGTTGAGTATAGAAATAATAGAGTTACTGAGATAATTTGACTAAGCAAGAAAATCAAAATTTATTGTGTTAAAACTCTGGTTTAACTAACCAATTCTGTTATCATCTTGTTATTGGGCCATGAAGAATTGAGTTCTATATATAGAGTTTTTGTGGCCCTTTTCATGTATAAGATAACGTTCTTCTATTTCGTTGAATGAGAATACACAATCTTCGCCTTCTTCACCCTTGATCTCTGGTGCCTAACAATAGAAATATATTAGATCCAAGAAAAATAATGAATCTACTACTCCTTTTCTTATACACCATTTTATATATAATTTTTTTTTTTTGAGTAATGCTACATATATAAGTGTTTATTTGAACATCATTAAGTTGATATAAAAATATCTTTTTTCAATAAAAAAGATCTTTTTTTTATTTTTTAGCGTATTTTGTAAATTTTTAATAGTAAAAGTAAAAGCACTAAAAAAATATATTTTTTGAGAAGTTATAATTTACATTTTTTTAAAAGATTTTTTTTAAATAAAAGATCATTTTCACGTAATAAATAAACAAAAAAGTACTGTTATACCCAAACATAATTGATAAATAAAAAGATCTTTTGCATGAATTATGCAAACATAAAATTATTTTTACTTTTTTATAAGATCTTTTGAAAAAAAAAAATTTTAAAGTTCACCCAAACAAACCCTAAGTCCTTTTATGAACTAAGTCTAAGCAAGTTAAACAATAAAATTTAGAATAATGTTAGCTATAACCAATTTTTGTTATGTTGACTAATTTTGTTAGATTTAATCAATAAAAAGTTTAAATGTGTGACATTATTATTATTTTTTTATATTTTATATTGCATGAATTTACAAAAGAAAATGGTATATTAAAATTGGAGTGACAATATCTATTTCTAAATTTAAAACTAAAGAAGATAAATAGATATTCTTTATTTGAGAGTGAACACAAATATCAATAACAAAGAATCTTCACAAATAGAATATATATATGATACTCTGCCTCTAGTTTCCAAATGTACAAGAAAGTAGTGTTGCAACATTGATTATCCTTCTCTTTGAACAAATATAAGCTCGTTTATGATTTGGAAGTTCCTCTAGGAATGAAAACCTTCTCTTGATGTATACTTGAAACTCTTGGATTTTAAAAATTTTAAACATAATAATACCACCTATAAAAGGAAACAAAAGATACCACAAAAGAAAGAATTATTTAAATTTTAAAAAAATAACTATAAAAATTAAAAAAAAGAAAGAAAAAAAGAAAAAAGGGTTAGTCTCTTAACTTGTTATGCCTTAAAAAATTGGCAGCAATATGACCTTTTAAGTAACGGTTTGTTAGGATTTTTTTTCTTTGAGAGAGAGAGAGCGAAAACAGAAATAGACGAAATAAAGATGACCTTTGTTAGAAGAGTAAAATTTAGATTCTCTTATATTATCGAAAGAATTTTAAATATATCAGGTATATTTGTATTTTAATAATTTTAATCATTAATTTTAATTATAAAAAATATATAATATATATTAATTAAAGTTAACAATTAAGATTATTGAAATATCAGTATTTTAGATATATTTAAAAATTTTCCTATGTTATAATATACTAATGCCATTATATGTTCGTTGAAAAATTTATATATGATTTGATTTTGATGTATTATCCTAAAATATGACTTGTGGGTAAAATGCAAATATATAGATTTGAGCTCCTCGCAATTTATAAAAAAAATTCTCTTTTTCTTTTTCTGCGAAAAAGTAACTTTATGTAATGAATTTGAGGAAGTATAAGGAACTAATGGAATATTTGTACAATATGTACAATGAAAGTTTAGGGATGTCCAATTCAATATTAGAGATATAATCATTAGTGTTATGTTTTTCTATCAACTGAAGTTTTTGGGATGAGTGATATCATGACATAGTATCAGAGCTTTATTATTCCTAGTATCCGAATACACATTGTACAAATATTCCATTAACTCTTCAACAGGACTCAATGAATTTAGCTTCGAGAAGCATGTTTTTATAAATTGAGTTGATGGATTCAATTTTTCATAATATGCAAAATGATATTAAAGTATTTTTTCAATTAAAATCTAATTACCAAGCTAAAGAATCATTTAAAAAAAACTCTTTTTTTAGTATATATATACCACTAGGAATTGCAATGTTCATTTTAACTTTCTTTCTATAGTCTCTTATGCAAAGTTTCTCTCATCTTTAATCTCTAAGTGTAGAGCAAAAGTTAATAAAGTTTTGGAAAGAAAAATGAAAGTTAATATGAATTTATTATTAATATACTATAACAGTGAGAACTTTATTGCATATAGAGACATAGAGTCCTATTCCAAAGAGAATCACAAATATTTTACATAGGTATGTATCTGGTGCTAATATTCATTGAGTTAATAAAATTTTAAATAGTGAATGTAACTAATGAAATTAACATGCAAAAATATTCTTGATCTATCGATAAAATTTTGTGTATCATAAAAGAGTTGTATATTGCGTTTGAGTAATTGCTATTTGATGAGTTTGGAAAACTCTTGTTTAATTTTGATGATAAACAAACATTATTAAACATTTAATTACAAAATTATTAATTTGATCTTAATTCATATTTGCCTAATTAATAATTTTGTTATGCAGATTTAGTGTTGGGCCGAAAATAAGGGAAAAATCATTGCAAGCCCAAGTGTTCTATAAGTACATTCAGCATCGATGCAAAAATGTTTTATTTGTTTGTGGCTGAATTATTATTCTTGATATTGGGCCAAAATGAAATCTGTTGCTACCAAGTCCAACATTAGTGAATGTTTCCATGCTTTATCCGAATCCATGAAGCAAATAAAAAGCCTCAATGCTTTCAACGGATTCCATTTCACTCTTTGGAAGGATTTGAAATTTAATTCACTAGCATGGAAAACATGAGAGAGAAAGTGTGATTGACATGATGGTGATCATAATGCTACACGCCACTCTAAGCTAGGGAAGTTGGACTTTAATTTCACTTTGTTATTACCCATTAGCTTGTGTTCAATCTTCTCTCTCCTCTCTCTCATCTTTGCTTCTCTTCTTCGGTTATTACACAGGAAACCATGGAAGCTACACTAATCTACCAAAAAGAAAAAGAAGAAGTTGTATGCATCAAGACCATCAAGTTAATGATGGCAAGAAAAAGAAAACCGAAAGTATGTTGTGGCTGAAATTATCACCAAATGTGGTAAGATTTGGTGAGGTAATCTCGGATCCTTCATACTCAAAAAGAAGGAAGAAGATTTGGCCAGCAAGGTGAGATTCTTGAAGCATGGCTTGTCTTTGATTCTGCTCAACCACCACAGG
>NC_029779.3:10316283-10316813 GCF_000817695.3 Arachis duranensis | reverse complement strand
CAAGCCAAGGATGGAGAGCTCGGATTGATGAAGAGTGATGATCAAGAAAGGACTAGAGGTAATTGCATGTTGGGTTTTGCATGGTTATCTCTTCTCTCTCTATGTCGCCGAACCGGTTCTGTTTCTTGAAGGAGGAAGAAGTTGGTTTGGGTGTTGGCTTCAAGTATGGAGGCTTCCCTCTTCTTTAAAAAGAGAGAACAGCCACTGTTTGGAGCAAGGAGACAGTGTGAGAGTGCAAGGCACAGGGTTTTCAGAGCTACCTGAGCTAACATATGTTCTTCTCCTTCAAAGTATTTCTGTTTAGTATTTTTCTGTTTAATTTTGTCATGTCTTGAGTCTCAGGGAAAAAGGCAAACAGTGAGGTTTGTATTGAAAAAGCCATAGAGCGAAAAAAGGCAGAGAGTGCAAAATTAAAAGAAAAAGCCATAGATGTCTTAGAGTTCATTTGTTCATCTATGTTGTGTTTCATGATTCTGTGGGAATCCCCTTGTAAGTTAGGTTAGCACTTTACAAGTTGTAATCAGATTGAT
>NC_029779.3:10313268-10316238 GCF_000817695.3 Arachis duranensis | reverse complement strand
CATCATGTTTGTGATGGAGACTGGATGTAGGCTGCACTACACTTAGCAGCTGAACCAGGATATATCTGGGTGTAATCTTCTCTCTCTCTTCCTACTTCAATTCTGTTTTTACTGTTCAGATGAAAAATAAAAATTGTCTCGTGTCAAGTGACGAGACAAAATGAAAATGTCTCGCGGCTAGGGACGAGCTAAAAACAGAAAAGTTTCCTCTAAGTCCAGCAAGTGTTAGCAAGCAAAAAAGGGGGCTAAGATTCAACCCCCCTTCTCTTAGCCACTGAAACCATCAATTGGTATCAGAGCTTGGTCTCAAAGAGATCAAGCTTTGCAGCTTGGAGTAAAGATCCTCATGGCGGAAAACAATGGCGCAAATGTGGTGTCCTACAATCTGACTGAAGGTCAATCAAGCAACAGACCTCCTCTCTTCAATGGGAAAAATTATACCTATTGGAAGGAGAGAATGAAGATATTTGTACAAGCAGTGGATTACAGACTTTGGAAGATCATCCTAGAAGGTCCTCAATTCCCATCTACCACAAGTGTTGAAGGAGTAGTCACTCTTAAACCAGAAGCAAGCTGGACCGAGGAAGATAGGAAGAAGGTGGAGTTAAACGCCAAGGCAATAAATCTGCTTAACTGTGCTATCAGCTTTGAGGAGTACCGACGAGTATCACGATGCACAACGACAAAGGAGATCTGGGACAAGTTACAAATCACTCATGAAGGAACCACCATTGTAAAGAAGACTCAGACAGACATGTTAAACAGGGAATATGAAATGTTTGCAATGAAGGAAGGAGAGTCCATTGATGAACTGTTCGAACGGTTCAACGCCATCATTGTTGGCTTAGATGCTCTTGGAATTACTCATTCAGATTCTGTGCTAGTGAGAAGAGTGTTGAGATGTCTTACAAAAGAGTGGGAAACAAAAGTTTTAATTATTTCTGAGAGTAGTAGCTTAGATTCCATGACACTTGATGATTTGAAAGGAAATCTTCTTGTTTTTGAAAACTCTTATTTGAAAAAAGATTCAAAAAAGAAAGGAATTGCTTTTTCTTCTGTGACTAACCCTCTGGATGATGAATCCAGTGATAATTCTTCTGAAAATGAGTTTGTATTGTTTGCAAAAAAATTCAGGAAAATGATGAAACTCAAAAGCAAAGGCAGCAACTCAAGGAGGATGAAGAAGGACCTTAGCAAAGTAATCTGTTACAATTACAAGGAAATGGGGCATTTTAAATCTGATTGTCCCAAGCCAAAGAAGGAGGAAAAACCAAAAAGGGGAAAGAAGAAGGGACTGATGGCTTCATGGGAAGATTTGGAAAATGACTCAGATGATGATGATGAAGAGTCTGGGACTAAATCGCAGCCTTGTCTCATGGCAAATGAGGTAGATCAGGTATCCTTTCAAAACCCTGACACTGAAGACCTTCATCTTATGATAGATCACCTCTCTGAAAAAATAAGATGTTTTCTGGTTGCTAAAAAAGATTAAAAATCTTGAAAATGACTTAGCCAAGTTTACTCAAAGCTCTGAAATTTAAATCAAATATTGGCTAGTCAAAAACCACTCTTTGATAAAGCTGGTTTGGGGTTTTATAAATCTGATAAGAAACCTTCTTTTAAAGATAGAGCTTCTTCATCCAACGACACAAGGTTTCAAGATCCCACCTACTTTAACAAAACAGCAACTCCAAGATTTTGTAGATTATGCAATCGAAGTGGTCATTTTCCAGTTTAATATTTCTTTGGTGAAAGAATGATTGGTGACAAAGTTTACAAAGTTGTTTTTGATTACAATGATTTGGGACATAAGAGATGGTTTAACGTGAAAGGATCCAAGAAAATTTGGATACCTAAGGTCACTTAAGCTTATTTTGTAGGTATGCCTAGCATCTAAGAAGAAAGAAAATATGTGGTACTTGGATAGCGGATGCTCTAGGCATATGACCGGAAAGACAACCTTCTTCATAAAGCTTGATGAATATGATGGAGGACTTGTCACTTTCGGTGATGATGCAAAAGGAAAAATAGTGGCTGTTGGGAAAGTGGGTAAAAATTTCTCTTCTTGTATAAATGATGTCCTTCTTGTACATGGCTTGAAACATAATTTACTTAGTGTTAGTCAATTATGTGATTTGGGTTTTGAAGTTATTTTTAAAAAGTTTGTTTGCTTAGTTGTTTGTGAGAAAACTGGGGATGTTCTTTTTGAAGCTAAAAGATGCAACAATGTGTATGGATTAACTCTTGAGGATTTAAAGGAACAAAATATAACATGCTTTACTTCTTTTGAATCTGAAAAATGGCTTTGGCATAGAAAGTTGGGCCATGCTAGCATGTACCAAATTTCTAAGCTAGTTAAAAAGAATTTGGTTAGAGAAGTTCCAAACATCAAGTTTGATAAGGATCTTACTTGTGATGCTTGTCAATTGGGCAAACATGTAAAATCTTCTTTTAAGTCAAAAGATGGAATCTCAACCAAGAGGCCATTGGAGATGTTACATATTGATCTTTTTGGTCCTACTAGAACTCAAAGTTTAGGAGGTAAACACTATGGTCTTGTGGTGGTAGATGATTACTCTAGATTTGGTTGAGTACTTTTCCTTGCTCATAAGAATGATGCATTTTATGCTTTCTCCACCCTTTGCAAGAAAATTCAAAATGAAAAAGATTTGAAAATTTCCCATTTGAGAAGTGATCATGGAAGAGAATTTGAAAATCAAGACTTTGAAAAATTCTGTGATGACTTGGGGATTTCTCATAATTTTTCATGCCCTAGAACCTCCCAACAAAATGGAGTGGTTGAAAGAAGGAATCGAAGCCTTCAAGAAATAACTAGGGCTATGCTATGTGAAAACGAGATTCCTAAATTTGTATGGGCTGAAGCTGTGAACACAGCATGTTATATTTTGAATAGAACAATCATTATAAAAAGGGTTAAAGAAAACTCCTTATGAGCTATGGAAAGGAACC
>NC_029779.3:10303758-10313129 GCF_000817695.3 Arachis duranensis | reverse complement strand
TTTGATCCAAAATCCTATGAAGGAATGTTTGTTGGATATTCCACCACAAGCAAGGCCTATAGAGTTTATCTCAAAGAGTATAGAACCATAGAGGAATCCATACATGTTACTTTTTGTGATTCTAACTTAATTTCTAGTACTGTGATAGATAATGATTCAGATGGAGAAGGAGTTGGAACAAGCAAAGAAAATCCCAAATCTGTCCAGAATGAAGAATCTGCCAATCCAGTTTTGTCTCGTCAGATTGGAGGAGACACTTCCGTTTTGTCTCCTGAGCAGGCACGAGCAACTGAAACAGTGAGACCACCAGAAGTTTATCAAAGCTCTACACCTGTCTGAAAGCCTAGAGAATGGAAGTCTATGAGGGGTTATCCTCATGACTTCATCATTGGGGATCCCTCTCAAAGAGTAACAACAAGATCATCCACCAAAAGGCAAACCGAACCTAGCAATCTTGCTCTCTTGTCACAAATAGAGCCCAACAATGTCAAACAAGCTCTTGAGGATCCATCATGGGTTAAAGCAATGCAAGAGGAGCTTGCTCAATTTGACAAGAATAAGATTTGGACACTAGTACCTCATCGGATGGTAAGAAAGTTACCGGTACTAAGTGGGTGTTTAAAAATAAACTTGGTGAGGATGGACAAGTTGTTCGTAACAAGGCTAGATTAGTGGCCCAAGGTTACGATCAAGAAGAGGGTATTGATTTTGATGAGTCTTTTGCTCCGGTAGCTAGAATGGAAGCAATTAGGTTGCTTCTTGCCTATGTAGAATGGAAGCAATTAGGTTGCTTCTTGCCTATGCTGCCCATAAGGGTTTCAAAATATTTCAAATGGATGTTAAGTGTGCCTTCCTTAATGGCTTTATTGATAGAGAAGTGTATGTGGCTCAACTCCCCGGTTTTGAACATAAAGAATTTCCAAATCATGTTTTTAAATTAACTAAGGCTCTTTATGGTCTTAGACAAGCTCCAAGAGCTTGGTATGAAAGGCTTAGTGCCTTCTTGTTGGAAAATAAATTTCAAAGGGGTACCACCGACACTACTTTATTTATTAAAGCATCTAATGATGATATGCTCCTTGTTCAAGTTTATGTTGATGACATTGTATTTGGATCGGCCAACATTTCCTTGTGTGAAGAGTTTGGAAAACTCATGACTAGTGAGTTTGAAATGAGTTTAATGGGAGAGCTTACTTTCTTTCTTGGCCTCCAAATTAAACAAACTCCCAGTGGCACTTTTATTTTAATTAAACAAACTCCTAGTGGCACCTTTATTCACCAAGAAAAGTATGCACTAGAACTAATCAAGAAATTTGGCCTAGAAAATTCTAAACCAATGGGGACACCAATGCATCCTAACACTAAACTTGAAAAGGATGATGATGGCAAAGATGTGGATGAAACAAGGTATAGAGTTATGATAGGTTCACTTATGTACCTTACCTCCTCTAGACCGGATATAGTCCAAAGTGTGGGTATATGTTCAAGGTTTCAATCTCATCCACAAGAATCCCACCTTACGGCTGTTAAGCGCATCATTAGATACATTAAGGGAACTTGTAATTATGGATTATGGTATCCTAAATCTAATGGCTTTTGTGCAGTAGGTTTTTGTGATGCAGATTATGCGGGAGATCAAGTGGATAGGAGGAGCACCTCCGGCATGTGTTGCTTCCTTGGAAGCTCACTCAACATGTGGTCAAGCAAGAAACAAGCCACAGTGGCTCTATCCACTGCTGAAGCCGAATATGTTTCCGCATCTGCATGTTGCTCACAATTAATTTGGTTAAAAACACAATTGGAAGATTACAAATTAAAAATCAATAGTATACCCTTATTTTGTGATAATATGAGTGCTATAAACATTTCAAAAAATCCTGTTCTGCACTCAAGAACTAAGCACGTTGAGATAAAATATCATTTCATTAGGGAACATGTGCAAAAGGGTACTATTGATATTCAATTTGTAAAATCTGAAGACCAAATTGTTGATATTTTTACAAAACCTCTCTGTGAAGACAGATTCTGTACCTTGAGAAAAAGTTTGGGGATGTTTGATTTAAGTTTCATTGAAAATTTGTGAATATGTGACTCTGTTCTGTTTTGCTCGTAGGTTTGGACGAGATGAAAATAATGGCATAATGGAAGAGCTGTGGTCAAGGGGGAGGCAACGCAGAATTCAAAATTTTATGGGCCCCACCAAAATTCCTTGACCCCACCATGACAGTTTTGTTAGTTTCCCATTTTGTTTGAAAAATAAATCCACAAAATCTCTTGGTTGTCTTATCATATCTTATGGAAGAAGCATAGGTCAAATCAAATCCTTCTTTTTCAACTAATCCCTTGATTTAAGGAAACCATCTTTTCAAACTCTTGGAAACCACACTGGTCATTAATCACCCACCTTGTGCATTAATTATCTCATATTCTCCTTTCACTCAACATTTATTCCATCCATCCTCTCTCACACAATTCGGTTCCATTCACTCTTTCATCTCCTACCCTTTCACTCTCATTATCATGAACAAAAAGGACACACCCGAAAAGAGCACTCAAAAGTTTAAAGGGATTGCCTTGAATGACACCAAGGAGCCAGCAAATTTGGAGTCATGGGATTTCAAGAAAAAGTTTCATAAGCCACACTCTTACTATGATCCATCTAGGTTCGACTCATGTGCTTCCCATGAATTCCACAATGAAGTTCTGAAAGAACGCGATCTCTGTGCTACTTATCAAGTCAGCCAAGACTCACTCTCTGCCAACGGGATCAATGTCTCCTTTCTGTTTGATAATCTTCAATGGACTCCTCTGCTTCACATCCGGAAGCCAGTTTACCCAGGTTTAGTCCGTGAGTTCTATGCCAACATAAGACTTATTGATGGCACAATCCACTCATATGTGAAGAAGAGTCATATCACTCTTGATACTGGAACCATTGGGATGGCTCTAGGTTACAAAGAAGAAGGACCAAGAACATACATGTCTAAGAAATGGGATTTACAGGTTGGAATCACCTACCAGATGGCTTTAAATCACACCTGCGAAAATTTCTCCAAAATGGATGGTATGGCACCAACTCTCAGAGAACTTGGTCCAGATAAGACAATTCTTCTTTACAAGATCATATCTCATGTTCTCTTGCCACAAAGTGGTCCACGCCATCGGGTAACAGTGTCTGACTTTCTTGTCTTTTTTGCTCTTGTTACTTCATCTCAAATATCATTTGCATACCTTATGATAAGGCACATGTGAAAATCTGTCAAGAGTTCAAAAAGGCCTAATCTTCCATATGGACTGTTTCTCACCAGCATCTTTGAATATTTTAAAGTTGATCTAACAAATGAAGATGTTGAGAATAAGGCTTCATTCATAAAAGGAGAAAGGACTGGTGACAAGAATGCTGATTCCGAATCAGGAGTACAATCTATCTGATGACTTATGTGAATTCTGGTGTTACTTGGTTTCTGTTTGAGCTTTTGATTAATTGTGCCCCCATGATGACAAAAGGGGGAGGAAATTTAGTTTCCAAAATTGAAATTGGAAAACAAATAAAAACAGGGGATGAAATTTTCAAATTAAAAATTCATGATCACCCTTGTTCAAAGAATGCATGTTGTTATTGCATTTGTTTTACTATGGTCACTACTGTTTAAACTGCATTTGGCATTTGGTTTATCATGATTAGTTTATTTGGCATTTGGTTTATAATAGTGATTGATTTATTTTGATGCCTGGCTGTTGATTCATCATTGATAAACTTGTTGGATTGAAAATTTATTTTTGGCAGTTCCTTTAAATTGTGTAAAATATAAAAACTGCCTTGTTTTGTTCTTCAAATATTTTTCATCATGTTGTTTTGCTCTGATATCCTAAACAGGAAAATGTTTGAAAAATATTTGGATACTTTTTGTTGTATGAAAAAGTATTGAGCAGAAAATCAGTTTATGATATCAAATGAGTTTTGATTATCAATTTAAAACTGCTCATAAATCAAGCATTTAGCATCATATAACATGCTAAATAACATTGTTCTTGAAACTTGATTAAAATGTTACAGGTTATGTCTCCCTTGGTAAAATAGCATACATTAAGGGGGAGCCATGTGACATTTAGAAAGGGGGAGAAATTCAAATTCAAAGGGAGTATTCTTTACTCAATCTTTAAATTTCTTTCCATTTCAATTTTAATAATGTTTGTCATCAAGGGGGAGATTGATGAGTTTGGAAAACTCTTGTTTAATTTTGATGATGAACAAACATTATTAAACATTTAATTACAAAATTATTAATTTGATCTTAATTCATATTTGCCTAATTAATAATTTTGTTGTGCAGATTTAGTGTTGGGCCGAAAATAAGGGAAAAATCATTGCAAGCCCAAGTGTTCTATAAGTACATTCAGCATTGATGCAAAAATGTTTTATTTGTTTGTGGCTGAATTATTATTCTTGTTATTGGGCCAAAATGAAATCTATTGCTACCAAGCCCAACATTAGTGAATGTTTCCATGCTTTATCCGAATCCATGAAGCAAATAAAAAGCCTCAATGCTTCCAACGGATTCCATTTCACTCTTTGGAAGGATTTGAAATTTAATTCACTAGCATGGGGAACATGAGAGAGAAAGTGTGATTGACATGATGGTGATCATAATGCTACACGCCACTCTAAGCTAGGGAAGTTGGACTTTAATTTCACTTTGTTATTACCCATTAGCTTGTGTTCAATCTTTTCTCTCCTCTCTCTCATCTTTGCTTCTCTTCTTCGGTTATTACACAGGAAACCATGGAAGCTACACTAAGCTACCAAAAAGAAAAAGAAGAAGTTGCATGCATCAAGGCCATCAAGTTAATGATGGCAAGAAAAAGAAAACCAAAAGTATGTTGTGGCAGAGATTATCACCAAATGTGGTAAGATTTGGTGAGGTAATCTTGGATCCTTCATACTCAAAAAGAAGGATGAAGATTCGGCCAGCAAGAGAGATTCTTGGAGGCATGACTTGTCTTTGATTCTGATCAACCACCACAGGGAGCAGCTAGAGTGGCGAAGTGATGGTAGAGGCAGAGATTGAAGCAGATGAAGTCATCATCATCATGAAGCATCAAGGACCAGAAATCCATCTTGGAGAGCAAGCCAAGGATGGAGAGCTCGGATTGATGAAGAGTGATGATCAAGAAAGGACTAGAGGTAATTGCATGTTGGATTTTGCATGGTTATCTCTTCTCTCTCTATGTGGCCGAACCGGTTCTGTTTCTTGAAGGAGGAAGAAGTTGGTTTGGGTGTTGGCTTCAAGGGTGGAGGCTTCCCTCTTCTTTAAAAAGAGAGAACAGCCACTGTTTGGAGCAAGGAGACAGTGTGAGAGTGCAAGGCACATGGTTCTCAGAGCTACCTGAGCTAACATATGTTCTTCTCCTTCAAAGTATTTCTGTTTAGTATTTTTCTGTTTAATTTTGTCATGTCTTGAGTCTCATGGAAAAAGGCAAACAGTGAGGTTTGTATGAAAAAGCCATAGAGCGAAAAAAGGCAGAGAGTGCAAAATTAAAAGAAAAAACCATAGATGTCTTAGAGTTCCTTTGTACATCTGTGTTGTGTTTCATGATTCTGTGGGAATCTCCTTGTAAGTTGGGTTAGCACTTTACAATTTGTAATCTGGATGATTATAGTGAAATTCCATCATTGTTGTGATGGAGACTGGATGTAGGCTGCACTGCACTTAGCAGCTGAACCAGGATATATCTGGGTGTAATCTTCTCTCTCTCTTCCTACTTCAATTCTGTTTTTACTGTTCAGATGAAAAATAAAAATTGTCTTGTGTCAAGTGACGAGACAAAATGAAAATGTCTCGCGGCTAGGGACGAGCTAAAAATAGAAAAGTTTCCTCTAAGTCCAGCAAGTGTTAGCAAGCAAAAAATGGAGCTAAGATTCAACCCCCCCTTCTCTTAGCCACTGAAACCATCACTATTGATAATAAATAGAGTAAAATGCATAACTAAATTAAAGGTATCTTAAAATTACATGAATTTTTCAAAATAAAAATTATTACGTTAAAATCTCATGCTATTTGATTTATTATTAAATATTTTATATATAATAAATTAAATCAGCTTAATTTGATTTAGTATTAGTATAAATTATTTTCTATTAACTTTAAAATATAAATGTCAATAAAAAAATACTTCCTATTTGAATTCAAATAAAATATCAAAAAAATCAAAACAAATAAAAATAGAAATCTAACTTTTTATTTTAGTTCAAATTTCAAAAAATTTATATTTTTATAAATTTATGAATTTAAGACGGAATATTAAACGATTTCTAAAAATTTATTAAAAACTATCCTTTAACTCATTAACATCTATAAAATTATTACATGGACTTTTGATGTTAAAAAAGTTAATATAAAGTATAACCCTCCAACATGGTATAAGAGTTAAAACTTAAATTTTTTTAAAATCAGAAGTAACAGATAGTTATGCATTATAAAATGACTAATTATATTTATATTAATTTTTTCAACATCAAAAGTCCCAATATACTTTATTAATTTAGTTATTTCTCAAATTACATATTGTATAAATATAGTTGGTCATTATATAATATATAACTATCTGTTACTTTTGATTCTGAAAAAAATTTAAGTTTTAACTCTTATGACTTTGGAAGTTTATATTTATTTTATATTAACTTTTTTAACATCAAAAGTCTTGGTAATGATTCTTTATATGCTAATAAGTCAAAAGATCATTTTTAATAAATTTCTAAAAATCGTTTAATATTCCGTTTTAAATTCATAAATTTATAAAAATATAGATTTTTTGAAATTTGAACTAAAAAACAAAAGTTGGATTTTTATCTTTATTCGTTTTGATTTTTTTATATTTTATTTAAATTCAAATAGGAAATTTTTTTATTGATATTTATGTTTTAAAGTTAATATAAAATAAATAAACAAGAATCTGTATCAGTACTAAATCGAATTAAGCTTATTCGAATATTATATATGAACTGTTCAGTAATAAATCGAATTAGGCCAATTCAATTTACTAGCATTTATTTCGTTCCCTTATAAATCGAATTAAATCAATTCAATTTACTGTATGCACTATGTAAAATCGAATTAGGTCAATTCAATTTATTACTAAAAAACTAATTTGAATTAAGTCAACTCAATTTATATAGATATATACATGAAATTTTGATGTAACAATTTTTTGTTTTAAAGGATTTATGTAATTTTGAGATGCGTTTGATTTAATTATATATTTTATCTTAATAAATAATTAAGTTAAATATGAATAAAAGAGGCTACATAAAGAGGAAATAAAGAAAATAGTAGTTACAATGAAGAGAAGTTTTTTACTAAGGATAATCCCTTAAACTGATTAAGGGATGATATAATTAGTTAATTACTAATCTCTCTTAATTATAGCTAGGGAACAAATGTTTATTTTTTTATGTACACAACTTAGTGTGTGTTTGGATTGTAGTTTGTTAAACTGGAGTTTGAATAAAAGTGATTTTATAGAATTGATTTTGGGTAGAAGTAAGTTTGTGTCAACATGATTTATGTTTGGCAATTTTATACCAAAATTAATTTTGATAAAATAAATATTGTTTGGATAATATTAGTTAAAATCACTTTTAGATAGATAATTACTTAAAAGAACATGATATTAAATTATAATATTATCTTTTTATACATATTTAATTTTTCTTTTATACTTTTTTTTATATATTTTTTATATAGTATATTTTTAGTACTCTTAGTATTTTTTTAGTACGCTATAATTTTTAACTATTATTATTATTTATGTTTTATTTTTTTGTTTAATTTATTTTACCTAATGAAATCAATAAATTCTATTATAAAAAGATAATAATAAATATAATACACAAAAATTACAACTATAAAAATATATAATGTCAAATAAAAAAATAATAAAAAATATAAATAATAAATAATAAAAAAAGCTCATATAGAGAGAAATAATAAGAATTCTATAAATAATGTAATAATATGTATAAAGGATAAAGTTGGTAAAAAAAATAAATATTGAATATAGTGGCTAAAAAGCCGTTAGTGTAACGGAGAAGCTAAAAATTCTTGCTTCTTGTAAATGTGATTTTATGAACAAAATCACTTCTGCGTTTATAAAAAAGAAAATTAGCCAAATAAAAAATTGAAACTTTTAAAAAACTAAAACATGCTTTTCTTCTTCAAACGTGGTTGCCAAACACACCCTAATACACTTCCCACATGAAGTGCATGTTTGGGCGCCATTATTTTGTTAAAAAAGATATTTTTTAATGAAAAAAGATCTTTTTTTTATTTTTTAACGTGTTTGGCAAATTTCTAGTAGTAAAAGTAAAAGCACTAGTAAAATCAAAAAAGATCTTTTTTGAGAAGCTGTAATTTACATCTTTTTTTAAAAGATCTTTTTTTCTTAAAAAAAAGATGTTTTTCATGTAATAAATAAACAAAAAAGTACTTTTATATTGTTATACCCAAACATAATTGATAGATAAAAAGACCTTTTTACATGAGATATTCAAACATAAAATTACTTTTACTTTTTTATAAGATCTTTTAAAAAAAGATAATTCAAAAAAAGATCTTTTCTTAAAAGCTCACCCAAACAAGCCCGAAGGTTACCACATTTACATATCTTATCTGATGGCTACCGCAAAAGCCATTGACCCCTTCAAAGCTAAGTTATATTGATTGATGATGGTTTCAATTGCTACGGCATCTCAAAATGAATGCATGAATAATGAACATGACATCGAAGGAAAATGACTAATAACTACCCAATGTAGCCATCTTAGAAGTGTATTTATCTCACCCTTTCGCTTTAGTTTCTTTATACACAAGAATGTCCTGTGATTTTCCATAAATCGCAATAAATTGCATATATCAGAATCTCCTTATACAATATATAATTGTTTCCAACATTTTATTAGTAGGAATATATCTTAAATTTAAATTTTTAAATTTTGAATTTTTATTCGAGAAGATAAAGTGTAATTTTTTAGACTTTAATAATTTTTTTATATTTTTTAGTCCTATTTATAAAATAAATGATAAAAATTTATATTTTATTTTTTAAAATAAAATTTAAAATTTAAAGAATTGAAATTCATCGTGATTATAAAGTGTTATTACAATTAAAATTGTATTTTTTTTATAATTTTATAACATTTTTAATAATATTATTTAAAAAACATTGTTAAATAATAAAAAATTATTTATTTTAATTTTAATAATATTTTTTAAAATATTATAATTAGCATACAACCGCAGTATAAATATATTAAAATGATTCATGTAGTTTGTACCGTATAATTTTTTGTTTTAACTTTTATAACCTAACAT
>NC_029779.3:10268187-10303265 GCF_000817695.3 Arachis duranensis | reverse complement strand
AATAAAAAATTTATTAAATTATTATTAAAAATAATGAGTAATAATTTTATTTGTTTCATTTGATATAATTTTAAAAATTGACATGTGCGTGAGTTTTGAAAAAGTCTCTAGTAACAATCTTTAAGTAAAATTATAGACTATCTGGTGTGATTTGATTTTAGTAAGGAATTGATAAGCTGTTCAGATAGTGTGTGAGACAGATTTTAATAAAACTTTTTTTTTTTATGAATAATTGAAAACTATCTGATCTCATGTAGATTTAGATATAATCAAAAAGATATTTGAGTTGAAACTGCAGCAGGATTAAGTGTGTTAAATTCAGCTTGATTTAAAAGGAGGTAACCAAGTCACCAGATTGGCTAGTTAAATATGGAGCCCTGAAAATTATAGAATCGGTGAGTGAATTCTTCTAGCACATTTTTTTATTATATTTGTTGGAGATGGATCTTCTTTATTAGAAGTTTTTTTTTCTTCTTATTCTTTACTCTTTTTTCCTTTTTTTATTTTTTAGTTTGAGTTAAGTACTAATTTAGTATCCAAAAAATGAAGACGTTGATAAAATAGTTCTTAAAAAATTATTAAATTTGACAAAAATATTAACTATCATTTAAGTTGGACGGTGTTAATGTTAAACGTTGAGTTTTTTATATTTTTAGTTTTATAATTAAAAAAATCTCCTCTTCTTCATCCAACTCAACCACTGAAATTTACGAACAAAAATTAATATCTTCTTTTTTTCCATATCTAAATCACTAAAAAAATTGTAATTTTTTTCACACTAAAACTCTCATCTCTATCTTTTTATTTTCCATCCACCAATCTCTTCTTCTTCCTCAATTTCCTCGTGACCAAATCCCTTCGATCATAACAATCATCTCTTTTTCTTTTTCGTCATTATCCGACTCAAATCACTCACTATACTCGGTGGTAGCGGCAATGGCTTTTTCCACCGTTAATAGTATTTATCAAACAAATAATTAATAAAATATTTATCCATATCTTTTCATTTTAAATATATTTATACATAAAAAAATTACACATAAAAAAATAATAAAAATTAATTTTGTTTGGTTATTTATATACAAAAGACTAAAAAATCATAATTATCTAACAAAATTAATTTATATTTATAATATTCAATTTAAATAAGTAAAAAATCATCTTATTTTATTTTAGTTCTTATTTCACATTATTTGAATTTGTTTCAATATATATAATTTGATTTGATTTAATTATTAATTAAAATTATCTCAATTATTTATTTTATTCATAAATTATTATTTAATGATTAATAAATTAATCAAATTAATTAATTAATACATATAATTAGTATAATTAATTTAATTTAATAAATTAAACCAAATAAATTAAAAAATATTACTAAAATATTAAAAAATAAATTAAAAAATATTACTGTTGAATTTAAAAATGATCTTATAATTATTTAAATGATAAATATTTAATTAATTATATTGATTAATAACTTGACTTAATAGGTATAACGTTTTAGCTTTAAAATTGATATAAATACTTATTTGATACGAAATTGAAAGAGATTGTTGTTACCAAAAATTAAAAAAAAAACTATAATAATAATGATGATGATTATGGACAGTAATGATCAGAATTATTATCCAGCAACGGATGAGCACATTATTTTAATTGGAACATATTTAGAAATAGGAAAATTATAACATACAGAATTTATTTTGGTACAGAGATAAAGTGATTTTCGTTTTTTTAATGGATAAATGACATATGGCACTATTTTCCTTGTGAGGGAGCAACTGAGCCGAGGCTATTTTAGGAGTGAAGGGTGGCTTATAATGTGATGGAGCTGCAACTGTACAAAAGATCGAGCGAGACTTAACAGGCTTGACAAAAGGCTCTTTGATATAACAAAATATAAACAAATGTTCTCATTAATATTAAAGAATACGGCATTAAAACTAATTGAAAGAAAATGTGAAAAATAAGTAACAACCAAATCAAGTAGAAAACAAAATAAACAATAGAAATGCACGAATATATTTGAAACGGAATACATAGATTTAGTGAACAATAATCAACATTATTATTAATAACAACAACAAATTACTTTAATAAGATCCTTAAAATTTATAAATTGTATTAATTTAATTTTTGATTTACAAAAATTGTATATATCTTCGACATTATAAAAAATTAAAATAAGATCCGTACATTATGCAAACTCAAATAAATGATAGTAACAATTAATAAATATTTGCCAATGAGTAATAACTCAAATGACATAGTATTTCCATACTCAATTAAGAGGTTGACAAGTAAAAAAATATTTTATAAAATAATAAAATAAAAATATACATTATAAATTTATAAAAATTTTAAGGCTCGTAGTTATTTATATAATATCAAAGATTATCTTTACTAAAAATATTATATATACATTAAAAAAAAATCATTATATATTTATGTGAATATTTGTGCTGATTTATTTTTAATATGTATTTTATAAGGATAAATACTGTTTTGGTTCCTAAGATTTAGGGTTAAAATTAAATTCGTTTTCAACGTTATTTTAGATTTAAAATCGTCCCTAACGTTATTTTTTATATTAAAATCGTCCTTTTGACTTTTTACAGACAAAAATAACCTCCACCACCACCACCTTTTTACCACCACAACTATCTTCTTTACTCCCACCAAATACCAATAATCATATTCAAGAACACAATATTCAACACCAATAACAACACATTATTCAAATTCAAAAATAATAACATCAAATTCAACAATAAAATTAACATACAATAAAAAGAAAATAAAAAAAATAACAGAAGCAGAAGTAGAAGCAGAATCAAAAGCAGAAACCAAAGCCAAAACAGAAATAAAAGCCGAATCGAAAGCAGAAGCAGAATTGGTGAGGTACAGCGGCGAGGACGTGAAGTGGCGGCGAGGTCAATAGCAGCAACACCACCACCACCACCATCACCTCCCAGACGATGACTAGGAACACAAGGAGGGTGAGAGTCAGGCGCGTTGCTGTGAGGGGGAGTCACGGTGATGGCGAGGGGAGTCATCACAGCGTTGCAAGGGCGACGATGAATCACGGTGCTACAAGGGCAACAGTGAGTCGCGATTGCAACGGCCAGGCATGGCAAGACTTCTTTCTCTTTAAGTCTTTGCTTCTCTTTCTCTCTCTTCTGAAGATGTCAATGAGAAAAAGGGATTGTGATAAACACCCCTCATCTTCCCTTTCCCTCTTTCTCTTCCCGGTGTTCTTTTTTTTTTTAATTTATATTTTTTATTAGGAGTAATTTAATAATAAAATAAAAAATTTTATTAAAATTGACGATTTTAATACCAAAAATAATGTTGAGGATGATTTTAAATCCAAAATAATGTTGGGGACGAATTTGATTTTGACCTTAAATCTTAGAGATCAAAAGAGTACTTATTCCTATTTTATACTTTAATATGTATTTTATGCAAGTAACTCATTTTTGTGTGTGCACATAGCATCGTTGTATCTTTATTAATTTCTATTTTAAAAATTAGAACTTTATATATCTATATTATCAACTACTAATATTTTTTTTTAAATGTGAATTAATTTTTTAAGTATTTTTATTAGTAATTTTGTATAAAAAATTTCATGCTCTTATTTTAAGTTTAACATGAAAATAAGTACTGTTTTAGTTAAAATTAAAATTATCTTTAACCTTGTTTTTATTTAAAATCGTCCCTAACATTTTATTTGGTATTAAAATCGTTATTCGAACAATTATACTGTTAAATTTCTGTTACAACTCTATTCTTTTTCTTCTCACTCACATTTCCTTGAGAAAGAGAGGAAGGGAGGGAGAGAGGGAGAGAGAGAGACCTCGCCCTTGCCGAATCTCGCACTCGTCCTCGTTGTGCCTTGCGCTCACACCTCGACCTTATCCTCGCAACGTCGCAACTCGCTCTCGCCCTCGCAGTGAAATACGCATTACTTTCTTTAATTATTCTTCAAGATGCTAGATTCGTGTGGCTGCTGATGACAACAATGTTATCGACTCAAACTTGAAGTCGTGCACAAAACTGCTTTGTCAGGTTATGCCATTACTCACATTTGTGCTACGGTATTATGCAATCTCATTGGTATGGAAGACAAGTTTGCATGGTGGCAATGGATGCTTTATTCCTTGCAGAGACTATTTTGGAGACTCTTAATAAACGGAAGCTTAAAATCGGAAAGAAATATAAATCTATTATTTTACTCATTGAAGGTGTAGTTGTCTTTGTGTCAATAAAGATAGGAACGATTTTGATTTTGATATTAAATTTTAAGAATTAAAACAATCAAAATAAAATTGATTTTGATTTTGAGTTATGAGTAGTTAATTTTCTCTTATCTTATTTTAATTGTGTTTAATTGATACACAATTACGTTAATCAATTCTTATATTTTATTATTGCTTTTATTCTCTTTAATTTTTGTCATTTACATTTTAGTAATTTATATTTTTGTCACTTTAATTCTTGTCATTTACATTCCAGTTATTTATATTTGTGCAATTTAAATTTTAGTATTTACATTTCCACCATTTACATTCAAGTCATTTAAATTTCAGCTTATGTTCCAATTGTTCATCATCCAAACTTGAATCGTCTAACTAGAATAATCAATTGATCATTACTTGCTTAATCCATTAATTCTCGTGAGAACGATATAGTATTATTTGATGCAACTCGATACACTTGCCAATGAGTTAATCATTAAAATATAGTTTTTTGTCTTTTTTTTTTCTTATTATTTATCTATTATATAAAAGAAATATGAGGATAGATTATTATCAATAATAATAATAATAATAATTTTTATTGTATAAATCTATCTTTCATACACATTGTTTATTTTTTTACAGTAAAACTTTTTCTATTATTAAAACCCTAATTTGTATAATAAAAATAAAAAAATTATAAACCTTAAACTTTATCCTAAACCTATAAATTATAAACTTAAAAACATAAAAATTTATCCTTAAATTACAATCTATAGATTTAATTTTTGATACATTTTCAATTCAAAAAATAGTTTAATATACAAATTTTTTTTAACTATAAAACAAATTACTTTTGTTAAAGACAAATAGAAATAGATTTATTGAAAAGCATCACGCTGTATATAAAAGTCGATTTAATTCTAAGAAAATAAATAATTTTTTCTTTTAACTGTTATCGAAATATATATATATAAACTCTTATAATATTGTATATCTAAATTATATACTCAAGCTAAGCAACTCTAAAAGTGACAATCTAACCTAAAAATAATAACAATTCTTTATTATTACTTATTAATAGTAATTGAGTATATGAATAACCTTATAAATAGAATTAATTAAATTTTAACTGAAAACAACTTACACTCATAAGAAGTGTTAAATATATAATATTTTATATTAATATAAAATCACATAAAAATAGTTATTATTATTATTATTATTATTATTATTATTATTATTATTTCAGATAATATATGATATGGCCATGACTATTTAAGATTTTATAATTTATTTAACAATAATTAAAGAAAAATAAATATTTTATTTAATATTTGGATCCTAAATCCAACCGCTCAAAAAAAGTAATAAGACATTCACAGAAAAAAATATTACATAATTTAAAATATAAAATTCTTATATAACTGATCAGCCAAGTCAATCTTTTATCAAGTTATATATGGGTTAACAGCTCTAATTGTTATAAAAAGATAGCAGAAACACATATCTCAAAATTAGTATACCAAATAAAATATCTGTATATTAGTTCTGTACCATAGTGTTACCCAAATATTATTAACAAGATTTGAAGATCACTTGAAAAGGTAGCTGCTGGATATAAAAGGAAATAAATCACGTTATTAATAATGATTCAATCAACTGCAATGACTAGTTAAAGATTTGTTTTCGATATAAGAAGAAGAACAAGGTTTTAAGCAACTCAACGAAAACGATTCAAAAATCAAACACAGTACAATTAAATGTTTTTTTCTTTTTTATTTTTGTTTGTATTTGATATTTTTTTGAGTCTTCTTAGTACTAATAAAAAATATATGATTTTTTAAATTGGGTGAATATTTTAAAAAAGTCTGAGTGATAAGTGATAAATTAGAAAAAAAATACAACACATTTTCAATTTGTTCCAATCATAGTTTCATCTATTTTGGAGAGTTTTTTTATTTAAAAATTAATTTGTGAAGTACGGTGTAATGCTTTATTTGTCTTAGCATTGAATTGGTGATTATAATTTTAAGATTGACATAGTGAAATTTTACCAAAATTATAGTAGAGATTAGATGTAAATTTTATTGCACTTTAAAATTGAACTAAAATATATGTGATGTGATTTTTTTTATTATTTTCTTTTTTATTTTTTTATAGTTGCAAGAGACTAAACTAAAGAAATCTTTTACTTAATTAGTAACGCGAATAAATTTAAAAAGAATGCCTTGATTCAAACCTTCTATTTTTCAAGGCCTATAAAACTTTCAACAACCAAAACAAATTGATATAAATTATGTGATATTTAAATATCTAATCAAATCAATTAGTTGATATAATTAAATAATGGATTGTATTTAATGAGTTAAAAGAAATAAATAAAAAAATACCCTAAAAAATGTTACGGCAATTCTATCATTAAGTGCAGAAATCTGATTTTAATAGATATAATAGATAGATAATAGAGTAATTATCCAAATCGTCTCAATAATTTAAAAAGCGGATATTCTAGTACTCAAGAAAAATTAATACAAAAATCAATCCACAAGATTTTACTCCGGCAAACAAATCAGTCCCAGTCTATTTTTCGACAAAGTAATTATCCAAATCAGTCCAAAAAAATTTAAGAACCGGACATTTTAGTCTCCAAAAAAATTAATATCAATCTCTAACATTTTTCTCTATCTAACATAATAATGTCCCATCTATTTTACTTTTACTATATGTCAATCTTTATTATTAGTATTAGCTTAACTTTGTGCATGTGGTTGATGCATTAGCATATTAATACACTTTTTCATTGGAAACAACTCAAACAAGTAAGGTGAATAATGATGTTTTGGAATCCAAATTAAAATATTTTCTTTTAATACAAATATATTTTTTAAAATAAGATATCTTTTGATTATATTGAACACAAAAATATCAAACAATTTTAACCTTAAATTTTTTTAAAATAATCTCTAATGATTTATTTCTTATTGAAAAAATATTGAGAATTGATTAATTTTTTTAAAAAAAACTAAAATATTCACTTCTAAAATTTTTAAGGACTAATTTGAGTAATTATTCTAAATAATAAATAGATATAGTTGATAATATAGCTGACGAAACTTGTGTTTGAAAGCAAAACCTAGGCATATAATGTATTTTTTGAGAAATACATATTTAATGTTAGTTTTTTTGCAAGATTATCTAATATTAAATATGTATTTTTCAAAAAATATATTAGAAATTGAATTTTGATACAATTCTTTGAAAGTATGATTAAAAAAATAAGATATTATTATCCTTAAAATTTGGTAATTTTTTGTTAAGTATATATTTTTTTGTTAACAACTAATAATACTTTTAAAAAATCACAAAAAATATATACTTATAAAAAATCACCAAATTTTAAGAATAGTAATATCTCATTTATTTAATTATGCTTGCAAAAAATCACGTCAAAATTCAATTTTTAAGACATTTTTTAGAAATATATATTTACTGTTAGATATTTTTGTCGTGTTTTTAAATTATTTAAAGGTATTTTTGTCAATAATAAAATTCAAGTGTATTTTTGTCAGCGTTTAAATAATTTAAAAGCGTTTTTGGAGGTTAACCTTTATTTGTTTCTTTTATTTCCAGCATTCTAGCATTTTGTTTCTTCTTTTACTTTTACAATTGAAATTGGTTAATCTGATATGTGTTTTCAATTCATATTAAACTTTTGTTTATATCAATTTATCGTTAATAATACAAAAATTTCATTAGTTCACTACTTGCAAAGTTGATAACAATATTAAAATCAATAAATCTCGAATCGAACTTATTTTTTTAAAAGAATTGTATCTATTTTTGATATTAAAATTATTGATATAAATTTGATTCGATACCTGTATCAAAGTCGAAGAAAAATCAAGCAACATAATAACCCTATTTAGGGTAAAGAGAAAGTTGGCACCATATTCTCTATTAATTTCATGTGATGCCACAGTCTATCATCATAGCACTCAAGTCCTTTCATTTATCTACTAAGTTTACACCGTCCAACATATGGTGCTTTTCCATTTTAATTAATTTCATACTACCATGCTTTTGTGAAGGATAATGACACATCAATGCAAATAGCCAAATAATTTACAATAATTTTCTTTATGACGACACTAGCTACCTAGGGTGTTCTTAATTTTGTTGGATGTCTTTTGTTGGCTATTTTAATGTTAACGACATCAATGGTGTCACACATTGTCCTACATATATGGCGCTTTCACAGCATTGTTTTAATAAGTGAATTGGACTCATCCAACCAAATAAAAATTGACTCGCTATGTATAGTGATCGAATAAGACATCAAATAAATAGGGATGAATGCGGATCGAATTGAATTAGATATGATTAAAATTTCGATCTGATCCGCACTAAAATCATTAGATTGGATCAGATATAATATTTGCAGTTTTTGAATTTGGATCCGATCTGATCGGATCGAATCGGAAATTAGATATCAGATATATCCGTAAAATATAAAAATATTTTTAAAAGTTTATTTTTATTAAAAAATATCAATAAAATTCATTTTTTTATTTTTTTAAATATATTTACTCTTAAATACTTACATAAAATGTGTAATCTAATTTTATTAGATCCAATAATTTTACAGATCAAATTTATATCTATAATTTTTAAATTTAATTCAAATAAATACAATAAATATGCAAATCGAATTTGATCGATAAAAACAAATAAAGCACTTAAGGGTAGCTAAGAGGAGCAAAGGTCCGATTACTTTTTATGATTCCCATTGAGATAGTTTCGTTTCATACCACACTACATTACATTGCACTAGGTAGTCGGTGATTGAGATCCTTCGTTTCCAATTTTAATTTCATTAGATTCATTTCTCAACTTCCACGAAAAATATATTCAACTTTCCTTCCCCCCTTTTCACTCCAACCTTTTCTAGAGAAACAAATGTCACTCCTTTTTATTTATTCATTACAAAAACAGAAAAATATAAACATTATGGACGGCCAACTATCTAGGGTTGAAAATTGAAATCTATAAATTACAAACACTTTGATAATTGTTATGTTATGTGTAAGATATATTTTAAATATAATAGTCATTTGGAATATATATTTTTTGTTACGAATTATATTTTAATAAAAAATAATATTTTAAATATATTTTATACTTAAATATTATTATGTGTCAAATTATTTTTAATTTATATTCTTTAAATAAGTGTAAAAATAGTATATATTATATTTATTAACACAAAAATTTACATTAAGTACTTCATATAATTAAAAATGTATTAAAAATAGTTAAAATATTAATTTATATTTTAACATCAATAAAATATTAAAATATTATATAATTTGTTTTAAAAAAGCTATATATTTTTTATATATGTTATGTCCCTATATCTTATAAAAAATTAAAATTTCTATATCCACATGTTTCATATCGTATCATATTCTATATTCGTATTATTGTTCGTACTTCATAAATTGAAATAAACGCAGTGGTTGATATTTCATTTGTAAAGAATGAGATAATTAATCTAAAACTTTATAGTTTTTTTTTATACACATAAAATAACAACTAAACACTGTCAAATTATTGGGTTACTGGGTTATTGGTTCAACTGGTTAACTCGATCCCACATAAGTAAAACATATAAAATAGCCAAAAATTTAAAAATTAAATTTTAAAATACATATCTTCAGTAACATTTTAATAAACATTAAGTCTCAAATTCTAAAAATAAGTAATACGAAAATAAATATAAAATTTATTAGTACTATTACATTACTATCTCAATTTAACACAATAAAAATAACAATCTTTGGATTATATCCAAGGAGTAATTTCAAAGTCTGGATATCTTTCTTCATCTGATAAATCTGAAGCTACATTCTGATTTGCATTTTTCACAGAATTATTATTAGTTTCATCATCATCTCGATCATCTTCCAGATTCAATTGATCTATCATTTCAATAATGTTTCACAAATCATAATTAATAATAAGGCAAAACATTTGGTTAAAGTATTACAAAATCTTCCCTAACAAAAACATACCCAAATCATCTAAAACTGATTGAAGAGACATATTTGCAAGATCATTCTTTAAAGCATGAACTTCTTCAGGAGTTAAAAATGATGGTGAATCTTCCATTATTCATTTTAAATGATCCTCAAATGCATCAAGACAAATTGGATCATAATATTATTTTCTCATTCGGTTCCTATATTGTCAATTAACTTGATTATTCTTATTGTGACTATAAATTTAAAATAATGCCTTCAAGAAAGAATAATAAAAAAGTACCTTTGTTGTAAGTTATAATAAGCAAAAACAAGATCATTAAATTTTTTATGATCTAACCGATTCCTTTTCTTTGAGTGAATGTGTTCAAAAATACTTCAGTTACGCTCACAATCTGAAAAACTACAACTTTTACTCAAAACACGAATAGCTAATTTTTGTAAGTTTGATGCTCCACATTTATAAGATTTTTACTATTGATCTTAACATAAAAAGGAAATAATAATCATAAAAATCAAATCATAAACATACCACAATCATAAAAGACTAATTTTAATAAAAAATTTACCAGACATCACTGTGTTTCGCTCACGTATTGCAGATTGTCTTCCAAAGTCTTGTTCAACATTCTTAAATATTCTCATCTCACTTATCAATTTATAATTCAAATTTGCATCACCATAAGTATATCTCTTAATGACATCTAGTAGGCCAGAAGTTGTTTACATGTGCTTTTTAAATTCTCCAGCATTAAATCGAAAAGCTGGATTTAACCAATAACCAGCAGTATGAAGTTTTTTTCAAAGTTCTAAATCCCAGCGTGTAGTTAAAATCTTTAAATAAGGATCAACAACCGTCTTTCTTTTTTGAAACCTCTTCACCATCTCTTCCCTAACCTTATAAATAGCTTGATAAAGAAAATCTATTGCAACTCTATTTTCACTATCCACAATACGCAATACACGAACAAGTTGTTGAGTAAGCTTAACAATATCAGTACATTGATTCCAAAATTTAGAATCTAAGACTTGTTTCATAAACTTTTTAGCTTTGACTTCTCTAGTATAAGCTGAGTTTGTCCATTCTCTAGATGTCACCATATCTCTCAATGCATCTTTTTGAGCTAAAATACTTTGCAAAGTAATGAAATTAGTGGCAAATCGAGTTGGAAATGGACGAAGTATTTCTCGTCTGCCTGTGAACTTTCTCATCAAGTACAAAGGATGGCAATGATTATAGATATACTTCGTAATCTTCGAAGCTTGTGACATAGTTTTACTCACTTCCTCTAACTTTTCAATAACCTCAAACATCAAATTAACAAAGTGTACTGCATAAGGAGACCAATACAATCTAGGAAACTCTGATTCCAACAACCTTCCAATAGCAACGTAATTTGCAGCATTATCCATCACTACATGTACAACATTCTCAGGACCAACAAATAATACAACATCCTTAAGCAACTTAAACAAAGTATCAGCAATTTTCAAGACATGAGAAGTATCAACTGACTTTAGAAAAGCGGTTCCTTTAGGACAATAAACCAAGAAATTAATTAAAGTATGCCTACAACGATCAATCCATCCATCGACCATGATAATACATCCAATTTGTTTCCAAATTTCACGATAATCTTCAATCATTTTCTTTACATCTTCAACCAATTTACTCAACAAATATCCACAAATTCTTCCATAATTTGGCCCTTTATACCCTGCACTTATGTTTGCAATAGTATCAATCATTGTCTAATAATAAGCTGAATTAACCGCATTAAATAGCACAGAGGCATCCATCATCCATCTCGCAATAGCAATATCACACTTCTCCACAATTTCTTTACTTTGGAGAACACTTTTGGTAGTTTGTTGAGCTCCAGGTGTTACTGCCGATAGAAAAAAAAAAGATTGTAATCTCTTGAGTTGTTTTCATTTTCTAGAGCTAGGTGCTGGAAGCCTTGATTTTTGTTGTTGTCACATCTCATTACGTTTAATCTCATCAAATTCTCTTTCAACTTCATCACAAGAATTATAACTTTCTACATATTCTTCTTGAGTTTTCCTTTTCTTGGTTCGAAGATCTTCAATCTTTTGATTGATTTGGTGCCTCACTACAACTGGCACCTTTCGACATGCCTCAATATCTCCACCTTTTCCATCCAAATGATACTTAACCCGGTTAATTCCTCCACCCCTAATAAGCTTCTCGTAATAAATGCATAACATAACAGTTTTTTTTATTCACAACTTGCTTACAATGGCCGATGCAGGATCAATTTTTTATCTATTGCTATTTTTTTGGGTTCCAATTATTCCATCAGGAGTTAATTCTTGTTCATGGAAAGTTGGTGTTTCTGATGGTATATTTGATGAAACCATCCTAAATTTCTAATCTACAAGAATAATACACAACAATAATTTATTAAGAATAATATACAACATCAACCAAATATAACAACAATATATTACATATAGCAAGAATATATTACACTATAATCAACAATATATTACACCAACAACATAAAACAAAAAATTGAACAATCTAACAGAAATCAAACAGAAATCAACAAGTTATACACTTATAATCAACCAAATATAATCAACATAGATAATCAACACCATTAATCAATTAATTTTAACTAAAATACTAAATTATTGAAAATTTGAAATACTAAATACTTTAAAAATAAATAAAAATACATACCTTATGGCTGATTCACCGCCAATAGAGAAGAGGGAGACCGAAGAAGAAGTACAGCGCTGATGACGACGACAGGACGACTGGACGACCGGACCGGCAAAAGGAGGACAAGGACGGACACACAACGGCACAGGACAGGAAGTGACGACCCAAGATGCTCAGGAGCCACCGAGACGATGACTCTGAGTAGCAATAGCTGACGATGTCGCACCGTTCGGTGGAGTTGGTGCTGGCTGTGGTCGGGTGGTGCGAGAGCGAGACTGAGAGCACGGTGAGAATGAGAAGGGCTGAACGGGTCTCTCTCAATTTCAGGTCTCAGCCGTTTAGAGTTTGGGGAAAGGAAAAGGGAATGGGTTTGGGTCGTTTCGAGCTTGGATTTCTTTCAAGCTTTCAATTTTTTTTAATAATTGAAACGACTCCGTTTCACTTGAAGAAAAAAAAAGAGTTCGAACTAGTTTGGATTTTTTTCAAATCCACCGGTTCTTTGGTTTTCGTTAAATCTGACTGGTTCAAATCGGGTGTCGCCAATTCTTTTTCTTATCCAGTTAGCTAGCTCACCCTAACCGGTTTTGTTACCGATTTACCGGGTTTTCGGTTCTATCGAGCGGGTCAGTTCGATTTTGATAGTACAGATTAGCTCACTAATTCGCTTAATCAAGTGTTGGGAATTAGAATTACGCCTTATGCATGCAGTAACCCATTAATCAATGACAAATTATTAAATAGAGTTCTAATTCACAATAAATTAGTCCTTAATTTATCAGGATACAGGATATTGTAGAAAAAAAAGCACGAACTTTGATGATTGTTTTGCAATGATGAGAATCCGAGATATCCACATATATATAGCACTTGAATTAATTTAAGGCAAAGAATCAAATATTGCTAGGTAGAAAACATTTTTTTCCCTGTTTCTTTTCGGTTTATTTATGTGGTGACACAGCAAGGTCAGAAAGCAATAAGCTGAGGATCCGATCCTCTTTTTATTTTCCATATAGATATTATTCCGGTTTAAAAAGTAAGAGCTTTAATTTTTATTCTTTTGCAAGCTTCCGAAGAAAAAAAATTTTCTCTTTTTTTTTTCTTTTTATCATGGGAAGAAAAAGATTTTTCATAAGTGGGTTATTTATTGCTGGGAATCAATCCTGGTGTAGCTATCAAAAAGGCAAATACCTTTGCCGAAAACATATAATTTTCTGTTTGAAAAGGCTAATTGGGCCACATGTTGATATTACTGAGATCCAAGTCTCTGGGGGCAGAAATGCATATTTGGGCCTCCATCAAGCCTAATGTGTTAAAAGTTGGATGATAAAAGTAGGCATTGTTCTTGGATGAATATTAGATTTCATTTTATTGGTTGATAAAAATGTAAGTTCCATGACCAAAAATATACTAAAGTTCAATTATGTTCCACATGTCCTTGAGCCCATCTTCTCACTCTTTTTTCAAAACACATATTGGATTTATTTTAAAAATATGTGAGAAAAAATAGTATAAAAAAAAGTTAGGAAACACCCAAATCGCTTTGGACAAAAATCTGGTATTTTTGTCGAGTAGAGCGACCAATTTCTTAGGCACTTCAATGGATGAGAATGTGAGATAGTGAATCCATAATTTTGAAGTTTTCATGTGAACGTACCGTTTTTGTTCAAGTTTTTCAGCAAATCAAGAACCAAGCCAACCAAAAACAATAAGATTCGATACGGTTTGGGTTATTAAAATCTTTTACTCAACCCGATCCAAATAAGTTAGAGTCGGTTCGGACTGGACAAATTTCTTTAATCACCATTAAAAGAACACAAAATAATATAAGTAGAAGAGGAGAACTAGAGAGCATTAGTGAAAGATGGGTCTATTGCAAAATCACCAATTTCTGGTTGATCAAAATTTTATTTAAGTGTTTGTCGTTAAGCAATAGTTTCGGCATAATTGTTTTTAAAGGATAATGAATGTATGTGGTCGCAATCTGCGTTGTATTCGTTTTATTGGCCCAAAAAAGAAAATGTACATTCTGTTTTTGAGAGAGAATAAAAGAGGGGAATCCAATATAAGTGGTCTTAAAATGGTTTTAACTGCCAGATGTGTTTACTGTTTAGTTATCTTAATATTTGGGGCCGCCAACGTGTTAAGGCGCGTACTTACTTTGCTAATCATCCATACGCCGTCGTTTTGGGTTCGTCGGTTCAATTAATCCTTCGAAGATTCTCAGCCTACTCTCTTTTATTTTTTGTTTCTCGTAACTTCTCTTATCGTTTCTCTTTCTTCTCATTTCGCCCTTCTTCACAAATTCGTGGAATCGTCCTCACTCTCATGTTTCTATGGCCTCAAGTTCAGGTACACTTCTCTTCTCTCTCTCCAGTTCGCGCCTCATCTTCTGGATTTCTCAATATTCTTTTTTGTCAACAGTTTTTAATTTTTATTGATTTTGATATGTATTTATCCTAATTTTTTATTAATTAAGAATTTAAGATCAATTCTCCAGCTGAATGGCCATTCTATTGAAATCAATTGCTTTGTGATTAACCTTGAGCTTATCTGAGTCGGTGTTGTTGATGATTTGATACACAATGAATATTTAACTGTATGATTTTTTTTTATGGTGCAGATTTTGCGTTATCAGTTCCTTCTGAACTTGAGTCAGTTTTGAGGTTGAGGACTGTTGATTACTTTATTACGAGGAGGCCATGGCTTGGTATGTCCGAAGCTGCAATTATGTTTCCCCTTACCCGTTTTTTCTTCTTTAAATTTATGATTTTTAATATTTCTATGTGTTTGTTTCAGATCTTTATGGAGTTAATGTGAGACCTGTGGCGCCATTTGGAAGTGCAAGTAGAAAGCCTTATGTGGAATCTGCACTCATTCACCAATGCTTACCAGATGAGCTGCTTTTTGAGGTAGTTTCACATCATCAAGTTATAGTTTGTCTTCAGTCGATGGCTAGATGAAAATTTTATTGATTGGGGAAATCGAAATGTGACCACAAAAAAAAAAAAAAGGAGAAACTTCACAGATCGTCTCCCCGGTCTGCCATATATTGCAATCCTGAGAAGAATCATTTTCATATTCTTGAAATGATTTCCTGCACACCCACATTTGACACTTTAGAAAACTAAGTTAATATGATGTTTTTGCATTGTCCTTCGTGGTACAGCCTTTAGATTTGGGAGTAGAAACTATTCTTAAAATAAGAACCATAGTACGAATAACATAGATCTTTAACTTGTCAGGACGTATATCGATATCTCTTTAAGGTCTTTTCAGTGATTTTTGAGCCGTTAGATGAATGGATATTCTTATGCTGAAAGTTCTGTAATTACATACGAGAAAAAACTCTCAGAAACAGATATATTGAATGTATATTTATAGGTCTTTGCTCGAATGACTCCATATGACTTGGGAAAGGCATCTTGTGTGTGTCGAAAATGGAGGTACACAATTCGTAACCCTGTATTTTGGCGCGTTGCATGCTTGAAGGCTTGGCAGGTAAACTTGCTAGAGCTTTTGAATGTGGAGGTTTGACTGCACATAAAGATCTTAAGTTCTAATTTTGGAGTCTCTTTTATGAAGCTCTCTGGAGTGGTAGAAAACTATAGAATTCTTCAATCAAAATATGATGGCTCATGGCGTAAAATGTGGCTCTCACGACCAAGGTTGCGAACTGATGGTAAGGACAACAATCTCTTATTGGGTGACCTTATTGACTGCTCCTTTCAATATATTAATTGGAAACATGTGATGGTTCAGTCCTTTTTTTCTCTTCCCTTGCATTTTAATGTAATCAAGCTGGTGCCTTCTTATGCTTCCACATGTCAGGTATTTATGTGAGTAGAAATACCTACATTCGAGCCGGAGTTGCAGAGTGGAAAATTACTAATCCAGTTCATCTGGTATGCGTTTATATCTCTGTGTGTCGCTAGGAAATGTGCATTATGATTATTTCTATTGTTAATCTTTATTTCCTTGCTATTAAGTAGCATGAATTATTTGAACTATTTCTTATTTATGGCTTCTGGGACTAATTCTTCAGAAGTGTGCCTAGTCATAAACAAATTAGAAGTTCTGTACCATTCTTAGAAAATTCGCTCCATCAGTAATTTAAATGGTCTTGAACATTGAACCACTACTCTCATGTTTTTTTGTGATTTTATAAATCCTAGCATAGGATCCTAGTGTTGTCCTATTGTAAGCCTTCTTAAGAGGTAAAGGGCAATATACCATAAGCCTAAGATATTACCTTCTTGTTAGTCCATGAAACTCCAGAACCTCTTAGGTGGCTTTAAGCCTATTTGTTGTCCTAGAGTTTTTGTGTATGAATAAGGACTTTGTATTAGGAACCTGTAAGTAAATTTTGTTTGGTGTTTTCTGTATTTGCATATTTACGTTTTGATAATAATTGTTTGTGTCCTCTGCAGGTCTGCTATTTCCGGTACATGAGATTTTTCCCTTCTGGGCGATTTCTTTATAAGGTTGTGATTCATGATGTCTGAATGTAGTTGAATATATGTTTTTGGCTTCTATTACATCTAATTGCTTTAGATGTTAATATTGTGTTGTCTAGAATTCTTCTCAAAAGATCAAGGATGTGGTGAAGTTCATGAACTTTCGATCATCTAAAGTAGACTCTGTTTTTGGTGGCCACTACACATTATCAGATGACAAGGTGAAGTTGTAATTTTTGCCAAACTATGTAATTTAGTTTTTCCTGCTCTTTAATCTCTATTGCTTTTTAAGGAGTAAACACTTTCTTTCCTTCTAGTACGTTTTACATAATAGCCATATTTCTTTACATAGATGTTGAGTCAAATTTCAATTGAAACTACCATTGCAGGTTGAAGCTGCTGTCTTGTATCCAGGCATGCGACCTACTGTCTTGAGAATTCGCTTGAGGTATTTTATAAGGCCTTAATAACTTGTTATTGAAAATTTGTGTTAGCATTAATGAATTTGATGCACCATTACATGCGGGCTATTGCTAGGAAAGAGATTAGATTAAATATTCGTTAAATCATCTTCAAATGGTGGGGGATGAGATGGTGAGTTCAGAGAAATTTTTAACTTTGATAATCTGAAAGTTGTTTTGATTCTTGAGTTCGTCGATCCATAATTGATGCCACTTAAACAGTTGCCTCAACTTGCTTCCCTCCCACATCTTATCTCAAATAAGCTAGAAAAAGTAGTATCCTTTGTGGTAAGGATTGAATAGTAAACAGAATTGAATGTAGAAGTTCTTTGAAAATTATTTTGTTTTTAGAGGAAGAGAAGTATGCTGCTTTTGTATTTTGCATTTTCCCTGATAATTTTAAATTCCCTTGGAACTTATTTCCTAATAATGAGAGGTTTACTTCCTGTTTTCAATCAACTTTCTTTTGTGGATCTACCTATGATGTAGTGTTAGAGGAACAACTCCAGGGGCCAACAATCGGATGGATTTGATTTCGCTTGTCACGAGTGGTGTGAACAATAGCGAGGCAAGTGCACCCGAGGAGGACATTCTTGGTGTAGTTGAAGGATGGCGGGATGATGAAACACACAACCCAGATGTGCCTGCAGTCTCACATAAGAGGGGCATGACTCCTTTTGTCTTTGTTCCATTTGACCAGGTAACTTCCTTTTTCTGTAACTTTTTTGCCCATTGATTTTCAGGCTTGAGTTACCAGTTGAGTAAAATATTAATATTGAGCCCCTGCTTCCCACTTTGTTTGTCTGAATATTAAAACCTAAAGTTTTTACCGCTTAGCTGTTAAAAATAAGACCTCTACTTGATAAGAATACATATTAGTTACTTATATTTCTTAAAATTACTTTTCTCTTGATAGAGGGGAATGTTAACATAAATGCTAGGACACCTTGCTCTCAGAAATCTGATTAGTGATTACACCTTAATATTTTTCTTTTTTGTATAGGTGGAGACATCAGTATTCAATCTTCCTGTGGAAAAAATGGATTATTATGTACCTGGTTGAATGGTGCTGCTGCATAACAGGCTTGGTTCATTTGTAAATATTCCTTAAGTTCCAATGCTAAGGTTATGGGAATTTATATGTACATATGTATTGATGACAATGGTCAGGGTCTGAGGGATTGATTCTTGATCTGCGCTGTGGAATGATACTTTTGTTCTGCTTTATGCACTTATATGGGATGTTATTACCCTTAAAATACCGGTTTGTACAGAACACGAAGAATAATTGTAATGCACCACGAAACATGGATTCCGTTGTAGACTCTTCCCTAGATCATAGCTGCTTTTTATGAGAGGTAAAACAAACTTACAGGAACAGCTATGTGGAAAAGATTATAATGGGTATGATTTTGATTTACGAGTTTTTTGTAGATGAGCCGTGCACTTTTTTTTTTTTAATGGCGCAAGTATTTTGCATTTATGCATGATGCATCAACTTAACCAAAAGTAGCACTAAATGAAAATCAACGGACAATATTTTTGTATATATTTATAGACATTAATATATTTTAATTAAATAATTAAATATTAGAATAATCAAAGTTGACAATTGACATAGTAAAATAATAAAAATAATCAATTTTATTTACAGTGCATAATAAAAACCTTTTATAAAATATTAGATATTTTAGATTCAGATTTTTAGTGCATACTTGTATAATAAAATCATAAATTATGATATTATGAATCACAAAGCTACATAATAAGAGCATACTTGTTGCAGATTTATTACAAATATAGTATACTTATCAGTTACCAACAGAAAGTTCATTCTCAAAGGTTATTATATTTATTTAATACAGCAAAATGCACTGTTAGAAGCATAGTTTCGAATGGTAGAACTAGTACGAGCAAGATGCTTGCGTAACTGTTAAGCTTAGATGCTATATTTTTCCAGCTCCATTGTACAGGACAGAATTCCAAGATGGATTCCGCGGAAGAAATGTCTCCTGCCAGAGTCAACACATCTTGTCAATTATTTACCTTAATTTTTTTGGGCAACATGAAAAATAGGTTGAACAATTGCTATATTTGTGGAATTAAAGGAATGAAATTGAGGAAGATTGAACTCACAGAGACATAGGAACAGGTAGGGATGATTGATAACGAGTGAGACTTAGCGTGTTGGAAAGCAGCGACGCAAAGGTGGGAAGCTAAACCGAGCCCCCTCTTTGAAGAAGGCACAAAGGTGTGGATCAAATCCATGACGTTACCATTATCTCTGAGCACATACTCCACGTAAGCCTCCTTGTCTTCCGTCTCGAACCTTCTAAGCCCCTCGTTCCACACGATCACAGGAACTACCTTCCCGCCGCCGCTACCTTCCGATTCCGATTTCGTTGCCATTGTTTCGTTTACACTCAACTCAACGCCCTCTCTCGCCACTCGCTGGATGGTATAATAAACGACTACCCAACACTATTCTTTGTCTTCATGGACCATAATTAACATTGGGCCTTCCATATTCACTGTTGGCCCACGTAAAGAAAGTTGAACTTGTAGAAAAACAACTTTGAGCTTGGGGATGAGATTCAAGTACTTTTAGCCTTTTAGGTGAGAGTAGTTTATTAATTCCTGGAGCTGTCCCCACTTTTTTGAATCAGATTTAGAGGAATGCATAGTGAATAATCTAATAAACAAATATGGGAAGGACTCTCAATATGAATGGATAAATGTCTTTCTAACTATTTGTTAGTGGATCTGGAAATAAAAATGTTAGAAAATTCTCAACCTTTTGTACTCTAGATCTAACAATCTTAAATTCTAAATTCTAGAATACATTACAAATTATAAGTAAGCACTTATAAATAAAAAACAGTCACAGATAGTAAGAACAATAACAAAATAGGAACAATAACAAAATAGATATAGATAAATTGGAAATCACCACTCCAGGAGTAGATCAAACTTAATACAGATAGAGCATTTAACAACTGAACATAAAAAGCAGGATGTGGAGGTGTGTTGCACACTTACTTGGAAGAGTAAATTGGTGAATTTAAAGCTAACACAAGTTATTGCAGTTCAAAGTAAGCGGAGATGCTTGAGATTCTCCATGGGTTGCGGATGGCTTGGGACATGGGCATGCGCCGAGTCATTGTGAAAAATCATGCAGAAGAAGTTCTTAGGTCTATCACCAAAGAAAGTGGAATTAATCAGATCTATCATGAAACAATAAGAGAAAGAAGAAGTTTATGAAACCAACTCCAAATCAGTCAAGAATAGAATAACTTAATTAATTATAAATATAGTAATTAGTTTTATTTATTTATGATTTAAAATATTGGTTATTAAATGTTTCACCAGGTTCAAATTAGGAGGAGATACGTTGAGTATCATTGCAATGTGAATCACGGAAACTATTAGCTTTCATTTCTTCACCCACCTTCTCTCCAAATGCCTAAAACATGATAAATCAGAAAATAGATTCAGAACTATCCAATTTACAAAGAAAAAAAAATATCCTAATACCTAACATAAGCACCATCCGCGTAGAGGTTTTGGATTCACCAAAAAGTATTTGGCTGATTTTTTGTTGGAACCATCTTGGTTCCCTAACATTATTGTAAATTGTTAAAATGAAACAAACACCATGGAAGTTAAAGTTCTGCCATATTTACAGAGAAGCTAATCGAAGTGCTAACTGGTTGGCAAGGAGAAGCTTGAATGGGGATTTAAGACTTAGGTTCCTTGACATAACTCCCAAAAATTTAGAAATGCTATTACAAAAAGATGTTCACGAGATTGTACTCCCTCACACTCTTAATGTAATTAAAGACCGTAGCTAATATTTTTTTATTTCTTGGGCCTAGCCCCTTTTATCACAAAAAAAAGTTTATTAATTCAATCACACTTGCCAACGAGTCTTAGCTCACACGGCATTCTGCTCCCTCTCCATCTCAAAGGTTTCGAGCTCAACTCCTATCAACGGCAACCGAAAAAGAAAAAATGGTAAATATGTGAAGAGTGGAGGGTGTGTTATTGTACCTAAGATTAGGAATTATCCTTAAGGTATCTAGGACTCGAAGTTGTCAAATCCACTAACAAAAAACAAAAAAATAAACAAAAGGAGATTATCTTTACTTTTAATAATTGACTACCATTAAACATCAACCATTCTAATTTGTACACTACTTTATATATATCATTTATTTAAGAAAAATAATTTTCAATTTATTAATTAAAAAAATATTTAAAGTTATACAATTGTCTAACAGCAATTACAAAATTAATTTAAAATCAAAATAAATAAATATAAAATAAATACGAGATATATTGGTATGCAGATGGTTAAAAAAATTAGGGATAAGTACAATTTTGGTCTTTAAAGTATAGGTTGAAATTTTTTTTCGTTCTTAACCTTTATTTTACATACAAAATCGTCTCTAAGATTTAAGTTGATTTTAAAATCGCCTTTACCTTAGGAACTAAAATTGTGCAGAAGTGACGGCGGAAGCAGAAGTAAAGGTAGATCGCGGACAGCTTCTTCTTCTTTCCTTCCTCTTTCTTCTTCTTCCCTTTCCCTTTGTAGGAACAGAAATACTCTATTTCTCTTTTTTTTTTCTTTTTTTTTTTTTATAATTTTTTTATTATAAATAATTTGGTTCAAAATTTTAATATTTAAGTGAAAAAGACGATTTTAAAACTTAGTTTTTAGACGATTTTGTATAAAAAAAGGGATGAAAACAAAAAAAATCGGTTTATACCTTAAAAACTAAAATCGTACTTAGTACTTGTTTGGGTGCCATTAAATTGGTAAAAAAGATATTTTTCAATGAACAAATATCTTTTTTTAGTGTATTTGACAAATTTCTAATAGTAAAAGTAGGGGTAAAAAAATGCCAGACGGCCTGACAGGGCCTGTAGCCTGGCCTGTGTTTGACCTGGCCAGTTATAAAATAGGCACAGGCTCAAGTTTTTATAAAAGTCTTATTATATTAATAGGCTAGATCTAGGCTCACTAATTAGCCTTATTGGCCTGTCAGACCTACTTGGACTTGTTAATACATAATTACATATATAAATATTTTTATTATTATTAATAAACAATATTTTTTTTAAAAATATTTTTTTTAAAAAAAATTATCAAGCCTTTTAATAGGTTTCAGGCCAGGTCAGGCTGAATAACAGGCCAGACTTAACACTTTACAAAAAGCCTATAGTAGGCTGCAGGCCAGACTCAGAGTAATTGACTACGGCCAGTCCTGTTAAGAACAAAGTTTGGTCTGGTCTGACCTGTTTCCACCCCTAAATAAAAGTAAAAGTACTATAAAAATAAAAAATATCTTTTTTGAGAAGCTGCAATTTATATTTTTTTTTTAAATTAAAAAAAATATTTTTCACGTAATAAATAAATAAAAAAGTACTTTTATCTTATTTTATCCCAATATAATTGATAAATAAAAAAATATTTTAAAATGAGATATTCAAACATAAAATTACTTTTATTTTTATAAAATTTTTTAAAAAAAATATTATTTAAAACAAGATTTTTTAAAAAATAACGCCCATACAAGCTCTTAACCCAAAAAATTACTTAAAGTTTCTTGTGTGTGAATGAGTTGAAAACTAAGGTAAAAATAACTTGTGAGGTTGGGAACAAGGTGGAGTTAGTTAATCTGAGTTACTGCCAAGTGTCCATTCAGATATTATGGAGTAGGGGTGTTTGTGATGTTGAATGGATTGTTTGGAAAAAAAATTCACCTAATTTAAATACTAATTTTAGGGCAATTTACTTAAATAAATAGAATGGGAGAATTCTTTACGTAAATGTGCAAAACTGTTTGTTGTTACGTGTATGTGCAAAACCCGATTTATATATAATCCGTGGCAACCCACCACGGTTTCTAAGCATGCATAAATCGTGGCAGGTCCCAGCGGATTAGGAGCAATATTGTGTATGTGTAAACCGTGGTAGGTCACCACGGTTTACGAAGGAAATTTGGCAAGCATAAACCGTGGTGAGTCACCACGGTTTATGAGGAAAGTTTGCATCACATAAAACCCCTGTGGGTTACCACGGTTTATGTTGAATAATGGGCAGAAAACCTGGTAGGTTTCCACGGTTTACTATGACGGGAATTCTATATATATGTGGGTGATTCAAGCTCCATAAGAGATCATTCTCACAATGGCTAGTGAGGAAGAGAGCTTTCTTGCCCTGGTGCATTGCTCTGGAAAAATAAAAAAAAGCAAAAGCCAAGGTGTGAAGTTCACCGACAGAGAACCACTAAGTATTTTTATCAGTTTGTCGATGAGTTTGTCAGACTTGAAGAACAGCATCTTGGAGAAGTTTGGTGTGTTGGGTTGCAAATGGGTGAAGAAACTATTCTACAAGATTCCCATGGCGGTTGTCTCGACCGGTGTTCAGTATGAAACCTTTGCGGTTAAGGCTGATGAAGATATTAGGGTTCTGTTCTACTGTGTAAGGAGTTTTCCGGAGATCAGAATCCATGAGTTGTTCGCGAAGTTGGAGGTTGGTGTCGATAGTTCTGGGGCATCCGCTCCAGTTCCTTGCCCAGCTTCCGCGGGTGGTGCATCTAGTTCGATGCCTGCGGTCAGACCGTATCTTCCGCCGGTTCAATCACCTTCTTTTGCGGCTGATTTAGACCGAACAGAGGTTGTTGGCTCTGTACCTTTGGAGTATGCAGCAGTAATTGAGCCTCCCAACATTGTGGGCACCGGTGGTGGCCTCGTACTTTATTTCGAAGAATTTGGTGGACCTGATCAGGTAGAGAATGCAATGCGTGACGATGAGTCTGACCAGGAGCCTGTTCATATCGATGGTGACAGCGACGATGACACAGGTGGCGATCCACATGCGCAGCATCGGCCTTCAAGTTCTGGTTCTCATCAGTACCCTCCACACTTCTCCACACTAAACTTGGAAGCTCTTGGTCAACAGGAAGACAATGGTAACAGAGTGGGGAGATCTTCTACAGAATTTGAGATTGGGCAATCATTTCAGAGTAAAGATGAAGCTGTGCTGAGTGTGAAGGACTATAGCATCCGGCGAGGTGTTGAGTACAGAGTCATCGAATCGGATCATTTGAAGTATCATGGAAAATGCAAGGAATTCGGCAAGGGTTGTACTTGGTTGATTCGTGTAGCGCTTCGTGCACGAAAGGGGACTTGGGAGGTTAGGAGGTACAATGGGCCACACACGTGCCTCGCAACTTCTATTTCAAGTGATCACCGTCAACTGGATTATCACGTTATATGTGCGAGGATTCTTCCTATGGTTAGGGCGGATGCTGCGGTGATGGTAAAGGTACTTCAACAAGCGACAGAAGCTGATTACGGTTTCAGGCCTAGTTACAGGAAGGTTTGGATGGCTAAGCAGAAGGCAGTGGCACAAATATATGGAGATTGGGAAGAGTCTTACGCGGAGTTGCCCCGTTGGATGCTAGGGATCCAGGCAACAATGCCGGGAACAATCACGGTGCTGAAGACGTCTCCTGTTCAGATTGGTGGTGGGGTTGATGAGTCGACGGTGTACTTTCACCGGCTTTTCTGGACATTTTCACCGTGTATCGAGGCATTCCGGCATTGCAAGCCCCTCGTCAGTATTGATGGTACCCACTTGTATGGGAAGTATGGAGGGACGCTGCTGTTGGCGATAGCTCAGGACGGGAACTCGAACATCCTCCCGATAGCATTTGCCCTTGTGGAGGGCGAAAATGCAGAGTCGTGGTCATTCTTCTTGTCCAATCTTCGAGAGCATGTGACTCCTCAGGAGGGTATCCTTGTTATCTCAGACAGGCATAATGGGATCAAGGCAGCGCTTGAGGCACCTGAGACTGGATGGCTGCCTCCTCGTGCTTTCCGGGCCTACTGTATAAGGCATGTGGCTGCGAATTTCGCCCTAACGTTCAAAGGTAAGGACTCAAGGTGGTTGCTGGTCAATGCTGCCTACGCCAAGACTGAGGCAGAGTTTTACTACTGGTTCGACATCATGCGGACTGAGAATCCAGCAATGTGTGACTGGGCCAACCGTATGGAGTATGACAAATGGACCCAACATGAGGATGCTGGTCGACGGTTCGGGCACATGACCACAAACATCAGTGAATGTGTGAACTCCGTGCTAAAGGGAACTCGCAACCTGCCGATCACATCGTTGGTTAAGTCAACCTACGGGAGGCTTGCTCAGCTATTTGTGGTACGGGGACAGACAACAGAGGCACAACTCGGATCTGGCCATGAATTCTGTCAGGCATTGCTCAAGGCTATTGATTGGAACCTAAGAAACTCTAGGTGCTTCACTGTGACATTATACGACAGGCATCAGTCCGAGTACACCGTCGCTGAGACAACACCAACGGGGACGTTCTCGCTTGGTAGCTATAGAGTTTCCCTTAAAGATCACCGATGCGACTGTGGCCACTTCCAGGCGCTGCATTATCCTTGTTGCCACGCCATCGCCTGTTGCGCCTACTCCCGGCTAAACTGGGCGTCATATGTTCACGAAGTGTATCGGATGAGTGAGGTGTTCAACGTTTACAAGCAGGGGTTTCTCCCACCTATCCCTGAAGGCCTATGGCCTCCATATGCTGGCCCAACCATCATTCCTGACCCTAATATGCGGCGTGCAAAGGAAGGTCGTCCAAAGGCAACCAGGATCCGTGGAAGCATGGATCAGTCTCAAGAGAATCAGCCGAAGCGTTGTGGGCTATGCCGTCAGCCTGGGCATACGCGAAGGAACTGTCACCAGCGAATACAAAGTGGTGGAGGGGATGCGTAGATCTCATGTCGTGTAACCCCCCTTCTATGCTGTTTAAGTTATTTCATGGTCTAGATAATCTTAGTAATGTGCATTATAATATAAACTCCTGTTATTTTACCTGTTTCATTAAACCACTTTAGACATCTTTCATAATGTGCATTATAATATAAACCATAGAGGAACACATCAAATAATCTGAAACCGGTTAAAGTACTTGGTCAAAAGATAAATAATATTTAACATAAGTCTGAAAGCCATAAATACTAACTAGCATGCCCAATACATAAACTAACTAGCATGCTCAATACATAAACTAACAAAGTCCCTACTGGACAGAAACATATAACATAACTAATTAGAATCCTCAAAGGTGTATATTATAATAAAATATTGTACAAAAATACTATTAACCACACTAAGAAGATAAATAAGCATAATAAAATATGCATTACTAACAATACCGATAATAATATTAACATTTACGTAGACAACATTAATAAACGGCTCGCATTCTTATTGACAATAACCATAATAATATCAATATTTATGTAAATAATATTAATCAGAATCACAAAACAAATAAACATAATAAAATCTTTTTACTAACAATATTCCTAATAATATCAATTGCTATATTAGAATTAAATTTAATAACAATAATAATAACAATAATAGTAACTAACCTCTTCGTCGATATATCCTGCCACGTGAGCGATGCCATTTAGTCGGTACAAGCGATCCTCATCCTCCATTGGCTCCACCACCCACTACTCCTTCACACCTCCAAACTTTTTCCAAATTCTCTCAACACTACAACAACCTCCTATCTTTCCTGATGTCCCAAATGAATCCGTCCCTGCCTTCAGCGGATTACTTATATATGTACACACACATAAACCACGGTGGGTTACCGGGTTTTATGTTCAACAAAATTTCCTCATAAACCGTGGTGACTCTCCACGGTTTATGCTTGCCAATTTTTCTTCGTAAACCGTGGTGACCTACCACGGTTTACACATAAACAACTTTGCTCCTAATCCGCTGTGACCTGCCACGGTTTATGCATGTTTAGAAACCGTGGTGGGTTACCACGGATTACATATAAATCGGGTTTTGCACATACACGTAACAACAAACAGATTGCACATTTAGGTAAAGAATTCTCCCATTCTATTTATTTAAGTAAATTGCCCCTAATTTTATTTATAGTGTGTTTTGGATTTGATTTTTTTTAAAAAAAATTGATTCGATCTAATTTCAAGTTGTTTGAATGGAATAAGATTTACCATTTTATAAATTAAAAAAATTAAATATATATAATAAATCTCAAAATCAAATTTTAAATAACTAATAATGACGGATCCAAAATATTTTAAGAGTGAGGGCAAAATATATATTCTAAGATAAATTTTTTTGAATATTACCAATTATACTAAAAACCGTTGTAAAATAAATAAATAAGGAAGAGGTACTAAATATAAAAGTATAATTATATAACTTTAATAGTAATATTCACCACAATTATTATCACAATATAATAAATATGATTAGTATATTTACTAATATTATAGTAAGATACATAAAGAGAGAATAAAAATTAGTAATATCAAAGAGAAAGAAGAAAGATTATTATTGCTTGTGTATAAAGAGAGAGAATAGTATTTGTTGTTGTGTAACATCAACGGAGGCTTAACCTCCTATTTATAGGCATACAAAAGGAATATTTTCAACCTTCATTAATTCCATTCTCCCTTGAGAATGTAAGCCTCATATAGGAAATGGACATTCACGTCTCATTCTTATCACAACACTCCCCTTTGGATGACCATTTAGAAATATGCCTCATTAAAACCTTACTAAAGAAAAATCTAGTACGAAAAAACCTTAATGAAGGAAAAAGAGTACAATATCCTTTGTGATGGGGACTGTCTCATTAAAAACCTTGTCAAGAAAAACCCAATAGGAAAAAAAAATTGACCAAGGAAAAAAGAGTACAGTCTCCCCCTCTTGTCGACATCATTTAATGTCTCGAAATCGGCGCATCCCAATCTCATGTACCAATCTTTCAAAGGAGAATTTTGGGAGTGACTTTGTAAATAAATCTGCCAGATTGTCACTTGAACGGATCTGTTGGACATCAATTGTTCCTTGATTTTGAAAATCATGAGTGAAGAAGAATTTGGGAGAAATATGCTTTGTTCTATCACCTTTGATGTATCCGCCTTTAAACTGAGTAATGCATGTTGTATTATCTTCAAACAGGACAGTTGGAGCTATCTTATGATCAATCAGTCCGCATGATGACAGAATATATTGGATCAAACTTCTGAGCCAAAAACACTCGCGACTAGCTTTATGTATCGCTAGTATTTCGGCATGATTAGAAGATATTGCAGCAATCGTCTGTTTCGTGGACCTCCATGATATAGCTGTACCACCATATGTAAACAGGTATCCTAATTGAGATCTCCCTTTGTGTGGATCAGACAAGTATTCAGCATCTGCATAGCCAACTAGTTGTGACTTTGATCCATATGGATAAAACAATCCCATATCAACCATTCCATGAAGATATCGAAAGATTTGCTTGATTCCACTCCAATGTCTTCTGGTTAGAAAAGAACTATACCTTGCTAGTAAATTTACCGCGAATGATATGTCAAGTTGCGTATTATTAGCAAGATACATTAGCGCTCCAATGGCACTAAGATATGGTACTTCAGGACCAAGGATATCTTCATTTTCTTTTTTAGGACGGAATTAATCCTTTTCCACATTCAAAGACCTTACGATTATTGGGGTACTTAATGGATGTGACTTATCCATATAAAAGCTCTTCAAGATCTTTTTTGTATATGTTGTTTGATGAATAAAGATCCTATTTTTTGTATGCTCGATCTGCAGGCCGAGACAGAATTTAGTCTTTCCAAGATCTTTCATCTCAAACTCTTCTTTTAGAGTTTTTATAATTGTTGGAATCTCTTCAGGAGTTCCAATGATATTTAAATCATCAACGTATACAGCAATTATAATGAACTCAGATGCAGATTTCTTTATGAAAACACATGGGCAGATATCATCATTCTTGAATCCGTTTTTGGCCAGATACTCAGTAAGACGATTATACCACATTCGTCCAGATTGCTTTAGACCATATAAAGATCTTTGCAATTTAACTGAGTATAACCCTTGCGAATATTCATTGGATGGTTTAGATATCTTTAGTCCTTCAAGGACTTTCATATAGATATCCCGATCTAATGAGCCGTATAAGTAGGATGTTACCACATCCATTAAATGTATATGCAGTTTATGATATGCAGATAAAGTGACCAAATAACGCAATGTTATCGCATCTACTACAGGGGAATACGTTTCTTCATAATCTATACCGGGCCTTTGTGAAAAACCTTGTGCTACAAGTCGAGCTTTGTAGCATACAACTTCATTTTTCTCATTTCATTTTCTCACAAATACCCGTCGGTATCCAATACGTTTTACATCTTCTGGTGTACGGACTACAGGTCTGAAGACTTCATGTTTTGCAAGTAAGTCTAATTCAGCCTTCATGGCTTCTTCCCATTTTGGCCAATCATTTCTTTGTCGACATTCTTCGACTGATCTTGGCTCAAGATCCTTACTTTCATGTATGATATTTAATGCCACATTATATGCAAATATTTCATTGACAATTGTCTTATTTCGATCCCATTTCTCTCTTATAAAAACATAATTTATCGAGATCTCGTCATTTTCACAATTTTCAGGTACCTGAACGTCTTTTGGCGTTAAAACTATATCAGAAGTTTGGATAACTGTAGGTGTCTCTACTATGTCTTTTTCAACAGGAATCGTATTTACCTCTTTTCTTTTTCGAGGATTTTTGTCTTTAGAACCGACAGGTCTGCCACGCTTCTGGCGTGAATTTGCTTTAGTGGCTACTTGTCCTACTGGGACATCAATTCGAATTGGGGCATTTTTCACTGGTATATAAGATTTGGTTATCCTCTTTGTATCAAAAAATACATCAGGCAAGTCATTTGCTATTCTTTACAAATGTATAATCTTTTGAACTTCTAGTTCACATTGCCTTGAACGAGGATCTAAATGCATCAACGATGATACATTTCAATTAAGTTCCTTTTCAGGAATCTTATTCTCTCCCTCTAATATTGGAAATTTAGATTCATGAAAATGATAATCCACAAACTGGGATTTAAATACATCCCCAATTTCTATCTCAAGATACCTTACTATAGAGGGAGAATCATATCCAATATATATCCCCAATTTTCTTTGGGGTCCCATTTTGGTGTGATTAGGTGGTGCAATGGGAACATATATCGCACACCGGAATATTCTTAAATGGGAAACATTTGGCTGCTGGCTAAATGCTAATTGTATAGGAGAGAACTAATGGCAACTCGTTATCCTCAAACGAATAAGTGCTGCGACATGTAAAATAGCATGCCCCAAACTGAAGTTGGGAAATTTGTTCTCATAAGTAAGGGTCTAGCAATTAATTAGAGGTGTTTAATAAGTGATTCTGCTAACCCATTTTTGTGTGTGAACATGAGCTACTGGATGTTCAACACTTATTCCATTAGCCATACAATAAGTATCAAAAGCTTGGAAAGTAAATTCACCAGCATTATCAAGATAAATTGCTTTAATTGGATTTTCTGGAAATTGTGTTTTTAATCGAATAATTTGAGCCAGTAATCTCGCAAACGCCAAGTTGCGAGAAGATAATAAGCACACATGTGACCATCTCGAAGATGCGTCTATTAGGACCATAAAATATCTAAAAGATCCACATGGTGGATGAATAGGTCCACATATATCACCTTGAATCCTTTCTAGAAATTCAGGGGACTCAAATCTAATCTTTACTGGTGATGGCCTTAAAATTAACTTTCCCTGAGAACATGCAACACAACAAAATTCATTAGTTTTAAAAATCTTCTGGTTCTTTAGTGAATGTCCATGGGAGTTTTCAATAATTTTTCTCATTATGGTTGTTCCCGGATAACCCAATCTATCATGCCAAGTTATGAATTCATTTGAGTTAGTAAACTTATGGTTTACAATGGCATGTGATTCAATTGTACTAATCTTGGTATAATATAACCCAGATGAAAGTGAGGGCAACTTTTCTAATATAACCTTTTTATTTAAATCATGAGTTGTGATACATAAATACTCATGATTTCCCTCATTCATTGTCTTAACATGATATCCATTTTGGCGAATATTTTTAAAACTCAACAAGTTCCTCAGAGACTTGGTAGATAATAGTGCATTATTTATTTTAAATTTTGTTTCTCCTGAAAACAAAATTATAGCTCTTTTGGAGCCTTCAATTACATTGCCCGAGTCAATAATAGTATTGACATATTCTTCTTTTGGCACAAGATGGGTAAAATATATATCACTTTTAATAATAGTGTGAAAACTTGCACTATCCACAAGGCATACATCTTCATTACATATCCTTGCCATTCTCTTTAAAGATAAATAATAATAAAATGAGTAGTATGCACAGTTAAATTGAATACTTGATCGGAATAATTTTTCTAAGAAACACTGTACGTAAAAATAATATCATATACTAAAATTTTATTTTAAAACATGACACATTTAATGATTTCAAGATTCATAAACATTAATATTTCATTATTTATATACATCATACTTGAAACTTAAATACATGAAAATAAAACTTAACAATAAGTTCTTTACATTATTTATTTACATGGATACTTAACAATCCCACATATTAAACTATTCCATCATTGATCAAATAACCAATATTTCTTTCAAGATCCTCAAAGAAATCAGATACATCATAATGAGAGGTGACATTTCCAGCATCATTTGAAACAAAATTTGTTTCCTTTCCTTTGTCATCCTTTTTTAAAGATGCTTGATAAAGATGGACTAGGTGCCTTGGGGTACGACAGGTACGTGACCAATGTCCCTTTCCACCACAACGGAAACACTTATCATCTGTTGATTTATTTTGCCCAATATTTCTTTTTTTATCCCACTTCTGGTGAGATCCTCTCTTTTGAACATAATTCTTTTTCCTTCCATAATTTTTCTTGTTATTAAAACCTTGCCATTCACCTCTTCTGGGGTAATGATTTACCACATTTACTTCAGGAAATGGGGTGGCGCCAGCAGGGCGCGCTTCATAATTCTTCAAAAGTAACTCATTATTTCGTTCAACAACAAGAAGGCAAGAAATTAACTCAGAATATTTTTTAAACCCTTTTTCTCGATACTGCTGCTACAGGAGCACATTCGAGGCATGGAAGGTTGAGAAAGTTTTCTCCAATATATCATGATCAGTTATCTTTTCCTCACATAATTTCATTCGTGAGGTAATTCGAAACATTGCAGAATTATGTTCATTTATGAATTTAAAATCCTGCAGACGCAAGTACGTCCATTCATATCGGGCTTGAGAAAGTATCACCATTTTTTTATGATTGTACCTTTCTTCAAGATCTTTCCAAAGATTTACAGGATCTTTTAATGTGAGATATTCATTTTTTAATCCTTCGTCAAGATGACGACGAAGAAAAATTATGGCTTTGGCTTTATCCTTCTAGGATACATTATTTTCAGTCTTAATGGTATCTCCAAGATCCATTGAATCAAGATGGATTTCAGCATCTAATATTCATGATAAATAATTATTTTCAGAAATATCAAAAGTATTGAATTCAAGATGAGAGAGTTTTGACATAATGAAAATTTGTTACCTGAGTCTTCCTGACAATTTGATCAGAGTCTTGTGCTGATAACGTGTTGTAAAATAAATAAATAAGGAAGAGGTAATAAATATAAAAGTATAATTATATAACTCTAATAGTAATATTCACCACAATTATTATCACAATATAATAAATATGATTAGTATATTTACTAATATTATAGTAAGATATATAAAGAGAGAATAAATATTAGTAATATAAAAGAGAAAGAAGAAAGATTATTATTGCTTGTGTATAAAGAGAGAGAATAGTATTTGTTGTTGTCTAACATCAACGGAGGCTTAACCTCCTATTTATAGGCATATAGAAGGAATATTTTCAATCTTCATTAATTCCATTATCCCTTGAAAATGTAAGCCTCATATAGGAAATAAGCATTCACGTTCCATTCTTATCACAACAAAAATATAATAAAGATACAAAAATTAAAAGGAGTTAGTAAACACTTTCATTTTTAAAATATTTTATTTTAATTTTAATATACTATCAAATTAAAAATTTTATGCATCTATTTAATTATGTATTGTAATTAAAAAAATTACATTTTACATTTCATCACATAAATAATTATCTAAAAGATATACCTATTTTAACATATCAAAACCAATTTCTATGCTTTTAATAATTGTTCTACTATTCATTATAATTTTTAAATATTAATTACATCTCATTCAATTAAAAAATTTATTTATTATAATATTTAATAAAAAACAAATTTTAACATGAATCTCAAAATAAAATTTTATAAATTTTTGTGAGAACAAAAATATAATTATATTAAAATAAATATATTAATTTATGAGGCCTGCTACACATACAAACTTTTTTAGCTTACAAGTTATACAAGTTGGTCCAAGTTCAAGAAAAAAACACGCGCACAACTCCTTTAAAATCGAGTGTCCAACGCACGCGTTCATTATGCCGCACTCTTCCTCTTCTTCCTCAATCAAAATGCAAACCGTCAAGATTCAAGAGACATTCGAAACAAAAGACACGTTCCAACTCCTCGCGAAGAGTAGAAGAAATCAAGAAGAAAAGATACAAATCTCTATAAAAAATCACCAGAAAAAACGAAGAAACATTATTCAATGTACTGTTCTTCTAGGTTTTTTTTTTCTATATTGTCTCTGCCATGTGCCTCATCCTTAATCAGCAAAACATTAAAAGATTTCAAGAAGAAATATACTGTCTTCCCCATGTTTTGGGTGTATTTCTTAAATCTTTTGGGTGTATTTCTGTAATCCTTTAGGTGTATTTCTGTAACCATTTGGGTGTATTTCTGTAATCGTTTGGGTGTATTTCTGAAGTTCTATTATCTTCAAAACAATTTCAAAGTTTGATTTCAGAAACTATGAAAATCGAAAAAAAACAAAGCAAGAAGGAGATCCAACAAATTTGGCAAGAAATTTGAAAAAAAGAAACGAAATCTTTTGAAAAATGAAAATTATATATTTACGCGTTAATTGATTTGAATTGATTTAAAAGTTTGTTAAAGAGACACGTAACATAAGCAGCGCATTTAGTGGGTTTCGTTTAAAGCTTGTGAGCTTAAAACACTTGTATATAGAAATTAATCCTTAATTTATATAATATTATTACTTTTTTTTTTTACTTAG
>NC_029779.3:10264388-10268121 GCF_000817695.3 Arachis duranensis | reverse complement strand
TAAATATAATAAAATAATATTATAATATATTATGTAATTTTAATTAGATTGGATTTTGAAAAGTAAATCTAAAATTCCATTCTATGTATGTAATTTGCAAAAGTTAAATCAAATTATAATTTTAATCAATTTATAATTTAAATTAAATAGAATAAACGGTTAAATTTAAATCGGTTTAGATTTCATCCATATATATATATGAGGCACGTAGGCCATTCAGGTGACTCAGGACTCAGGAGAGTGAAACAGTATTTGTGTCTCTTTCAATTCATCATCATACACAGAGATAGGGATAGGTAAACCAACATAGCACCCCAAGTCAAACTGCTTTAGACTCAGTCTCCTTCTTCGTCTTCTCCTTTTGCCATGGCCATGGGGGATTCAAGGGTTGACACAATTGCGCGCTTAGCTCAATGGAAAATCGATAACTTCGGACCCTGTTCCTACAAGAAATCTGACCCTTTCAAGGTCGGAATCTGGAACTGGTATCTAATTCTAACCTAACCTAATCACCATTTCTGTTCTCTCTGTGATTATCGTAATCATCAGTTCATCCATTTTCTGATCAGGTACTTATCCATAGAGAGAAACAGGTACCTCTACATACACCTGTTTCCAGAACCTTCTCGTGTCTCCAAGGAGCAGCCACCCGTTGCTCGTTTCATTCTTCGAGTTTCCAATGCTGGCTCTTCCCGCAGGTTCTATATTTCCCCTGGTACGTACTCACCCGGTAACACAGTTTCCAAGTAATTGACTTGACTTCAGCCTCTTAGTTATGTGGCTCATATGATATCTGTTCCTTTTGTTTTGTGAAAATGGTATAAAGAAAAAAGGGCTAAACTTTTTTGGTTATTTGCATGGAGATATAGATAGGGCAAATTGATTAAACTGTAGGTTCCAGGGAGTAGTATAAATTTGTAAAGTGAAGTAGGTGCAATAAACTTTGATTTTGTTCTTGGAGCAGGACATGTTTGGCAGTGAGCTTGGAAGATAATAAATCCAGATCATCACCCTCCGTTGAAGCAACTATTGCTTTATTACTTTATTTGTGTGTTATAAATAAAAGGTTCCTGATTTTTGTATTCTAATATTCAACAAATTTCAGTAGAGGCAGTAATTTGTTGCATCTGACCCCAAATTGGAACTGCTTTACTGTTAATGCGACTGGAAAGTCAGAAACACATAGACAAACAGTGTTTAATTCAGTCCTATTCTGGCCCATAAATGAAGTTAGCAATGCATGACTAAAATTTTGTCGGTATCGGAATTGAGTCGGCCTAAGCCAACCCCAAAACTCTCCCAAGCCCTTATGTATGCCTCATGTTATTAGTGTTGTCCTCTGGCTTAGTTTTGTTTGCATTTGATTTTGATGTCTTTCTTATTCTCTACCACTTTATTTTCCAAGAAGAAATAGGGTAATTTCATATTGCAACTCAAAGTGTTTTTGAGATTGTAATAGCAGTTTTAGCATTGCACAATGAAGTTGAAACATAGCTTGATTCTTATTTCTTTTTGCTTTTGATGCTGCAGTCCATGAAAGGATACTTAGGACATATGATGACTTTGTCTGGCCTGTTGATACTTCATTCGTTGGTCGCTTCATTATTGATGTTGAATTTCTTGACTTGAAGATATGCCCTCTGAATGTGAGTTCCTATCCCTGAATGAATAGTTTAACAATATTTGATATTGGAGTACCTAAACAATTATATTTTCTCTTTAGAAGTACAATGGTTTCCCTTTAGGTGGTGTCTTGAAACAACTTTTAAGATAATACCTGTAATTCTATAATAGAGATACAAGTCTTGAGAATTGATTTTTAAACTAATTTTTGTACCTGCAAAAATAACACATGCTAGAGGCACAACTTTCCACTATCTTCATCCTTTCTGTCATGAGACAAGAGCCAAACACTACCTTAATATATAAGTAGCAGATGGTTTCCCTAAGATATATATATCAATGACATTCTAAAATTTGAAATCAGTAGCAACCCCTGAAGTTAGTTCGAGTTGCTTGCATAGCATATCATCCAATTCTCTATTGCTTGAATTGATCTTAACCTTTGATCTAGTTCTGGACGATTGCTGCTTAACCACTGTCCTTTTTCTTTTAAACTCAGGGTGGGGAAGCTAGTTCTATATGGCCATCCGAGGGAAAATTGCAATCCATTGCATCTCAAAGTACTCTTAGTTGCCTCTCACGCATGCTTGATGATGCTATTCATGCTGACCTAACCATTATTACAGCTGATGGTACATTGAGAGCCCACAAGGCAATCTTGTCTGCAAGTTCGCCGGTGTTCCAGAGTATGTTTCATCACAACCTGAGGGAGAAAGAGTCGTCTACTATCCATATAGAAGACATGTCGCTAGAGTCTTGCACGGCTCTTCTAAGATACTTGTATGGAACAATCAAGCAAGATGATTTCTGGAAACACCGGCTTGCATTGCTTGGAGCAGCCAATAAATATGACATCACCGGTCTCAAAGACGTGTGCGAAGACAGTCTACTGGAAGATCTTAACTCCGGAAATGTTCTCGAAAGGCTCAACGAAGCTTGGCTTTATCAATTACACAAGTTAAAGAAAGGATGCTTGACCTTCTTATTTGACTTCGGAAAGATATATGATGTTAGAGATGAAGTAAACAACTTTTTTCAGCATGCTGATAGGGAGCTAATGATGGAGATGTTTCAGGAAGTGCTCACAGTTTGGAGACCGGTATAAACTAACATGGGAAAACTATTTGCCCCATGAATCTTTGTGAATATGGTAGATTATTCATTATTGTGATACAATAATCATATTTGCTCTTTACCTTAACTTTATCATTTAATAGTTGGTGTTTTTCATATAAATTGTTGATTATCACTACTTTTCTTTAATTACTCTGAAAGTTCCTATGGCTATCATTGTTCACATTCAAATATTTTCAAGTTTTCAAAATATTTACTAAATTTTTAATTGAGAATAAGTCAAGAGATCTGCTTAGCAGAAATGATGATCAAATTAACCTAATTTTAAGTTGAAACTAATGGTAAAAATAAAATGCTTAAATGAAACAGTTCTATCGCAGGCGTAGTTGGCAATTCTCTTTAAAAAATGTTGGTTATTCAAATACTAATATTCTAATTACAGTTATGCTATTTGTATGTTAAAGGTTAACTACTAAATTAGTTATCCTACATATAATTAATATATAAGAAGGTATTTAAAGAAATAAAAAATAACACACCAACAAAAATGAAGTGCCTATTGATTTTCTTTTACATTTATGAGAATGCTATAAATGGAGAGTTGGTTAAAGTGTTAATTCTAATGTAAAACAAATACAAATAAAAAAATATTCATCACCTAATATATTTTGTATATTTATATTATAGATATCTATCTACTTAATATACTAAAACCCCTATCTAATGGAAGTGAGGTGTGGATTCCTCATGAATCCATTTTTCCGCCAAAATGAATGCACTATTTTCTCTTCTAAATTTATTTTATAAAATATTTTTATTATAATTATACTATAATTAGCATTTAAGTAATAATGCATAATTATACTAATTTAGGAAACTATCTTTATTTTTAGAAAGTACTATTCTTATGTAATGAAAATACTATTTTCTCTTCTAAAATTATTTTTAGAAAAATATCTTTATTATAATTATATTACAATTAGCATTTAATGAATAATGCATGATTATACTAATTTAAGAAAATATATTTATTTTT
>NC_029779.3:10256172-10264201 GCF_000817695.3 Arachis duranensis | reverse complement strand
GACTTATAGAGTTTTTTTTTTGTGGTACATGAGTCTAGATCTAGATACGAGAGTCGACTCATTTTCTTTAAATTTATTATTCTTCTTTTATTATTTCTCATAGAATGTATTCTTCATTTTTCATCGAAATTAATCATTTTAAGGTACAATTTATAATTTTGTACAGTATTTTTTATATACTCATTTTATTAAATTATTCTTTTGATAATTTAATGATTGTTCTTACTCCAACTTATTCTTTTTGTCTAATGTTCTAGTGCGATTGTCTTTTCCCACAATCGTTTACAATGCATTACATACATCTATGAAATATCTTATCGAGTTATATTCACTGATTTGGGTTCTAACTACATGGATGTAAGCATCCAAAGAAGAGACAGTAAACTCTATTTTATCGAAAGATGGTTGGATCTACTTATATATTATGACCAATCTAATAGAACGTGGGTAAAATTAGTTTTCTTGGGATGAGCTCGATTTTTTATTAAGGAATTTTTCCGCGGAGCTTTGTAGGCCAAATTTAAGTTCCATCTCTTTCATGCTTTCTACGTCTGCCTGGAGATTTTTGAAATAGAGCATATAATGAGATTGAATTTTCTCAATTTAAGTTTAGTTTTGCTAAATTCGTGTCAAACACGGATATGTAATTTTAACGATTGGTAATATATTAATTTTTTTTATTTTAAGTTTTTCGTTATTAAAATAATTTTATAATTTTTTTCAGAAATTATAGACCTTCTTTTGCATCAATGCAATGCCATTGAGGGGAATAAGGGTCAGTTTAGTTTCTTGGTGTGACAATTCTATACCTTGCCGTATTACATGGATAGCGGATGATGAAACTTATTTAACAAGAGGATGATATGAATTTGCACGAATTCTAAATATCCAAACTTATGGTGTTTCGGTTGGTTGTCGTTACGAGAATGACTCTAATCTATACGTGTCTAAGGACTAGAATAAATTAAATATTATTTAAGTAATTTAGTTCTAATATTGGTATTTGATTAAATTCGTTTTACATTAATTTAAATTAAATTGTTGTCTCAATTTATATATTACAACTATTTTTATTGGATATGTTATTTTTAAATGTTTTAATATAAGATTTCTTTTTCTGATATTTAAGTTTTTTTATTTGGATATATGTATCACATTTTTTCTCTTTTTATATTTTAGATTAGTAATGCAATTTTTAATAAAACTGTACTTAAAACAAAAAATCACTATTTAAAGAAAAAAATGTATGTGAAAAAAATAAAATAAAAAATTAAAATTGCTCTATTAAAAAAATTATATATAGTTTGCTGTATAAATAGGGCTGAAATTGGAAACTATATATGGATATCAAACATAAAAGCTTATTGCACGCATTGTGGGCTGAAATTGGAAACTATATATGGATATCAAACATAAAAGCTTATTGCACGCATTGTGGGCTGAAATTGGAAACTATATATGGATATCAAACATAAAAGCTTATTGCACGCATTGTGGGCTGAAATTGGAAACTATATATGGATATCAAACATAAAAGCTTATTGCACGCATTGTGGGCTGAAATTGGAAACTATATATGGATATCAAACATAAAAGCTTATTGCACGCATTGTGGGCTGAAATTGGAAACTATATATGGATATCAAACATAAAAGCTTATTGCACGCATTGTGGGCTGAAATTGGAAACTATATATGGATATCAAACATAAAAGCTTATTGCACGCATTGTGGGCTGAAATTGGAAACTATATATGGATATCAAACATAAAAGCTTATTGCACGCATTGTGGGCTGAAATTGGAAACTATATATGGATATCAAACATAAAAGCTTATTGCACGCATTGTGGGCTGAAATTGGAAACTATATATGGATATCAAACATAAAAGCTTATTGCACGCATTGTGGGCTGAAATTGGAAACTATATATGGATATCAAACATAAAAGCTTATTGCACGCAATATTAAATGTTAAGAAAAATATTAATTACTATCTATTTTATTTATTTAGATTTATAATTAAATTTGATATAATTGTATCAAGTATCTATAATTAATAGTAACATGATACTATAACTTTAAGTTGTATAATAATATAATAAAAAAGAACATAGCAATTTATATTTGCTTCCTATATAGCAATAATATTATATATATTTATATATCTCTTCTTTTAGTTCTTTTCTAAAAATATTGACACATAATTAATGTAGATATATAATATATATACTGAGCAATTATCTCCATTAAATTAATCATAAAGATTAATAAAAGATAATAACAAAATTTTTACTTAATTATAGTAAGTATCTCCAGTAAAAATTAAAATGGCTCTATTAAGAATGGAAGGAATGAGAAGCGTTGTTGACCACGACGGCATCTTCGAATGTGGTGGTGACATCGTCTATTTGGGAGGCGAAGATGATGACGCGTAGCGGCGTTGTTGAGGACAATGTTGACGGCGTGAGGAAGAGGTCTGTGATGCGCCGCCGTTTGCTGGAGTTTGAGCGACGGAACAGAGATAGAGAGGTGAGGAACGGCAGTGGTAATGTTATTAGGGTAAATTGGGGCAAATAAAATATAATTAGAGTAAATGGAAATGGTGGAGGGATGATTTTTTTTGTGGTGGGCTTTGGAGTCCAACCCAATAAGAATTGGCAGGAGTTGGCTGACCCCTTCTTGGTTTTCTAGCATTAAGTTTGAGAATTCTAAATCATCTTTTAGAATTTTGGTAGTTTTATTAGCAATAGTCTATTTTTTATAGGTATAAAATTAATTCGTTTTTTCATGAATAGATATATTAGTATTCTGAATATTCATTAATAAATATTGATAGAACAATTGCACAAATTTTTTTTCATTTATGACGAAAAAAGATATGGTACAAACATTTGAATTATGTCTACCGAAACAAAAAATTTGGATTATTTAGTAAAACTAGTATATGTTTTCGTGTCCTACACGGGATAATACATAAAATTATATAAAATTTTTTATTAAAATTTAAATAAAAAATATACATAGTAATTATTATTATAAATATTTTATAATTTAAAAATATTAAAAATAATTAATATTTATTTTAATCAATTTAAATTTATTGAATGGTCATCTTATTTGTCCGCTTAAGCAAGTATTTAGAGTTTGAATCTCGCCTTGTGTGTATCACAATCCATTAATTAGCGACAGACCCTTAATAAATAGAACATCAATATGTGGTGAATTAATTCTCGACTTACCAAGTTAGGAAATCTATAGAAAAAAATTGTATTTGTCTTTAAAATAGATTAATTTTTCATTAATAAAAATACTTATGAATTTTGGTCTTTGTTGAAATTTACTTGGGACAATTTTATTTATTGCTATCGTATTTATTCTTGAAATCAAAATAATATGATCAACATTATTACTTGTTAAAACTTCACATTTTATGAAATAATTTTTAAATTTTCAAATTCATAAACTTATGTCATTACAAAAGTTATTAGATCGATTAATATTTTTTGGTAATATGGTGTATCAAAACACCATCGTTGAGTATTAGTTAGTGTGAAAAGAAAGCGATAACAACTTTTGTTATTCAATATATAATTTATTCTATTGAAAAATAAATTAATATGGTAATGAGGACTCAGGAGAGCGTGAGAAACCCACTTTCCATCCCTCATTCCTATTTAAAAAAAATGTCCCCGTTCTTTCTCCGTCTTTGCAAGTTCCTGTTTAATTACCCCTTCGAGAACGTAGATCTCTTCGGGTATCTATGAATATTCTTTGAAAATTTTTTAAAAAATTAACACAAAAAGACATAATATAATAAATCATAAAATAATCCATTCAATATAATTCAACACAATTTATAACATATTCGTTATGAAAAATAACATTTCAAAAGGAGAAAACATAAAAAAATAATCCAACATAATAACATAACATAATTTTTTAGTACGATACTGAGCGACATAGTGACGGACTTGATGAGAGGTAGAAAAATTGAGTTAGAGAGAGAGGATCAAGGCTGAGAATGAGTCTGGAAGAAAAAGAAAAAAATTCGAATTGTTGGCAGAAATTAGGATTACTAAATTTAAGAAATGGATTTACGTATATATAAATTAGGATAAATTAATAATTTTATATTCGCGTATATTTAATAAGTTTCATGGGGCGGGTACTTATGTCCGTTCTCCTATTAGGAGTGGCAAACGAGAAAGTCCGTCCTGTCTCGCCAAAAGCCCACCCCGCCGAGTAAGACGGTCTTGAATTTTTCCCCGCCCGTCTAATGGTAGGCTGGCATGATCTCCTTTTTTTATAAGCCATTAAATATTAAACAATATATATAATTTCACAACAATTTCAATAAATTTATAATTTCTAAAAACATAAAAAAATTATAATTTTTAAATTCATGTACATTAACGTCTTTATAATTATAAATGTGTAATAAATATAATTATAAATATTTTTTTTGAACAAAATAATAAAACCAGCATTGTTCAAAGCAAAACAAATATTATCCAAAATATAACTTAAAACTTCTTCAATTATCATCTTCATCATTTTGTAGATCAATAACATCATAGAAATTTGTAAAAAATAGCTCTACCAAAATAAAAGTTTGGCCCATCGAGAAAGCCTGCCCCGCCCCGCCGAAGCCCGCCAAATCCCGTGGATTAGGCGGTGCAGGGTAGGCGGGATTTTTAAGTTTGGTGGCCATAAATTTTCAGCCGAACCCGCATTTTTTGGCGGGTTATACAACCAGCTCAACAAATTTTGACCCGTTTGCCACCCCTAGTCCCCATTCATTTTTGCATGGCAGGTCGTGAGGATTTCAGGGGTCCCCATCTAACTCCAAAACGCGAGTAATCCCTGCAAATACCCGTTTCAGCTGTTTTTATGATCATCCTTATTGTTAGCATTCATTGGTTCGTGACGTAGAGCTATTCTAGCCACTCAATAAATTCTTAGATAATCAAAGTGTAGGTTATATAATTTTTATAAAGTTACATGTATCCTTGTTATAACAATATTAATAAAAGATAAATGGATAAATACTAAACTATTGTTTGGATATAAGATAAAAAAATAAGAGGAAAGAAAAGTATATTTTTTTGTGTGCTGTTTAGATGAAAAGAATGAATGAAAAGAAAATAGAGGAAAACATTTTTTTTGCTTGAATGGAAGGAAAAGTAAGAAGAGAAAAAATTATAATAGAGAAAATTTATATTAATGTTTTTATATATATTATATAAATTATATTTCAAATGGTAACTCTGTATGTTTATCCATGTTTGCACTTTTGAATCAGTTTTCTTCGCAACTTTGAAGAGAAAAAATTTACGTGGGCTTCATATACACTTTTATATTTTTCATTCAATTTTTTTGTTGAACCAAATAATGAAAATTTAATTTTTCCATCCATTTTTCTTTCCCAACATGTTATTTCTCTACAAATTCTTCTAATCTAAACAATGCATAAATATGTCACATTTTTTATATATATAACAATAACTAATATCACATATTAGGCTAATTTACGTTGATAAATCAAAGTCACCCTAAAATTACCTGAATCCCCTAAATTCAATAACGTTGCCTAGTTGTCTCCATTTAAATCGAATTTAATGAATTCGAATTAGGATAATAAGTAATAAATCTAATTTATATTTAATAATTTACCTCTAACTTATGGTAAAAATGTAAGATATGATGCCAAAAAAAACTAAAGCGTCATAAATTTTTTACTAACAAAAAAATATTTTTTTTTCATTTTTAGACACGTATCTATCTTTTCAAGTTATACATTTTGATTTATATAAATTAATGATAATTAAATGTAAAAAAATACTAATTAATAAAGGAATAAAATTTAAGATAAACATGTCCTGAACAAATTGAAATAAAACAAAGACTTTTAATTATGATTATTAATTATAATTACATATATTTACTTCAAGATTTATACTTCGAAAATACAGTATATTAATATTTTGTATTTTTATTTTTTAATTTTATACTATCACAAGCATTAGTTACTCTTCAATAATGACAATACTTTTAAAAAAATAAACATAACTAAATTATCTTAAAATTATATAATAATTTTCAACATAACAACAAAAAATATACAATTACCTAAAATATAATATTTGTGTAGTAACTGAAATTTAATTGTCAATATAAAGTAATATATAATATCATTTCATAATCAAATAAGTGTTTAATCGAAGAATTTAATATTTATATAATAATATGACAAAATAAATTAAAGTTTGAGTTTAATCATAGTAAGCGTTCAAGTTTAAATTTTTATAAATTAATTTATTTGTGTTAAAGTAAATTGCGCAATAAAAAATTCATAAAAATTTTATATATTGAAATAGACAATAATTTATTTGTAAATACAAAAAGTGTATTGAATAAGTAAGAAATTTTTTTATTTTAATTTGGTCTATAATTCACATGATTTGAATTTAGCTTAATATATATTATTTGATTTGATTTGATTTGATTTAATTATTAGTTGAAATTATCTCAGTTGCCTATTTTATTCATAGATTTATTATTTTAATGACTAATAAATTAATCAAATTAATTAATTAGTACACACAATAAATTTGGGTTAATAAATTTAAAAAAATAAATTAAAAATAGTAACAGAATATTAAAATAAATAAATTAGAAAATACTACCAAATTAAATTGATATAAATTATAATAAATTATATCATATTTAAATATTTAATCAAATTAATTAGTTGATATAGTTAATTTATCGTAATAACTTATAGTTAATGAGTTAAAAGAAATAAATCGGAAAACATTCTCAGAAGCATGCTACGTCAGGTTCATCATTAAGTACAAAAATTCGATTTTTATATAATAGAATAGATAAATTTAAATGCGTAATATTATTCTTATTAAAATTATCTAATTATATTTATGCAACTTAAATTTTTAGAGAAGATTATTAATGACATCTTATTGGTCAAAAAACTTATTAATGACTCTAGAGTCTAGATAACTTGATGTGATTTTTTTTATATTTTACATTAACTTTAGATAAAAAAAAATTAGTTCTAACATATAATTGAAAACTTAAAATACAATTAATAAAATTTTTTTATCTATAATTATTAATAAGATATAATCTAGATATAATGAGAAATAAATCATATAAATAGAGATTTTGTATAATAGGTAGAGTTAAATTCAAGAATAACGATGTTTTTAATTTATTCAACAACAACAACAACAACAACAACAACAACAATAATAATAATATATTTGTCTAATTTAATTTAATTTTCTCGTAGACAATTTCTAATATATTTTATATTCATCTACATTTAAAAAAAAGAAAGAAATGAAGGATATATAATCTTTAACACGGTGCTCTTTTAGGTATTTAGAAATCTAGAAAAAAAAAAGAAAGCCTTGAAAAACCAAATAGCCACCTAACTTGTAGCAACCCTCAATTTTAAAAATATAAATATAAATAAGTTATAATTTATTTTATAAAATTAGAATTTCTTATTTTAAAAAAATTATTTTTATTATCAGTAATTGAACTAATTTTATAATAATTTAAATTTAATCAAATCTTTAATATTATTATTATTATTATTATTATTATTATTATTATTATTATAAACATTACATACAATTGTTATGAGTATTATATGTATTATAAGTTTATATAATTTTAAACCCTAGTATTATGTATTCATTATTGTTATTATATTCACTACGTTGTTATTATTATTATTATTATTATTATTACTATTATTACGTTTATTATTATTATTATTACATGATTATCATTACTATTACTAGTATTATTATTACTATTATTAATTATAAAACATGAAAGTGAAAGGCGGTTTATAATTTACATTAAGTTACATATATATTATTATCATCATTATATATGGGATTGTGTGTATATATATATCATAAGGCTTGTATAATAATAAAAAAAGCCAAGGCGGTGGCTTATAGGCTTCCTTAAGCCATATATATATATATATATGT
>NC_029779.3:10252997-10254500 GCF_000817695.3 Arachis duranensis | reverse complement strand
ACTTGCGATATTGAGACTGATCAACTTAATATCACTTGTTTGGTGTGAACAGGGACCAGATGTCGTCTCGTGGATCCGAACGAGGTATACATAGAGAAAATCCCGAGGTTGAACCAAAGCAAGGACGTCGAGGTGGAAACGCTAGTGCTAGTACGAGTAACGTAAGTCGATACTATAGGTCAATGACCCTTACTGACTTCCTCAAGAATGGTCCACCTCGGTTTAACGGAAACGCCAATGCCCTGGAGGCTGATCAGTGGTTTCGAGAAGTGGAGAGGTTTTTGTACACTCAGCATGTTCCTGAAGTACAGTCAGTAGAGATAGTGACTCATATGTTGGAAGGAGATGCTCAGAATTGGTGGCAAGAATTGTGACATACCTTGCAGGTGGAGTTAACGGATGTCTCTTGGCATATATTCAAGACAGAGTTTTATGGGAGATATTTCTTGCATGCGTTTCGCATTGCAAAGGAATTGGAGTTAATGCAGCTGAAGCAAAAGGATATGTCCGTTGCCGACTATACCCGTGAATTCGACAACCTGTGCCGTTTCTCGAAAACTTGTCAAGGAAATCCAGCTGATTATGAGGAATGGAAGTGTGCTCAGTATGAGAAAGGACTAAGGAGAGATATCTTTAATTACGTGTATCCACAAAAGCTAACAAATTTTACTGAGTTGGTTAAGAAGAGCCAGCTCGCTGAGGATTGCTCCATGAAGTGGACACTGCTACAGGAAGGCTTTGGTGAGACCACTCCAGAAGAGCCGCGCAGGTACGGACTGGGAATGTGTTTTCGATGTGGAGCACCGAGACATATGTCTAGGGATTGTTCGCGTGGGAGAGCCGCAGATACGGGTTGGCCACGACAGGATCGAGGTAAGTATGATACCGAATGCATAGAAAGGATTTGTTCTGTATAGAGCTAGGACCTCGCTTTCGTTTAGGTTACATAATCGAATATGAAAGTTTCGGACTGGAAAGACTGGACGTAGTTTTGGACTTAGATACATACTAGAAAATTAGGCCGATAAAAATATCTCTTTAATAACCGATTAGGTGTCAAGAGAAAAAGTAAGTTGTGATAGATTTAGTGTCAGAGGCTGAACCAGTTTCGAAAGTATTACGTATGATGACACCATTAGAATCGGCAGAATTTAGGAACTAGATGAAGCAAGTATTAAAAGCGATAAACCCGTCATTCTAATACCAGCCTGCCTTATAACCTTTCTGCATCGAGTTTATCTTGTATATTCCGCTTTGCGTAGACTTTTAAGCCATAAGAATATCCTGAATTTGTAAACTAAACATGTCAAATCTTTCTGTTTTTCTTTGACATGTTTAAGAAGGGAAATTACGTCAGTATGAATCTTTTCTATTTTATATCAATTTTCGAGGGCGAAAATTTTTGTAAGGTGGGTAGAATGTAGTGACCCTCAGTTTTAAAAATATAAATATAAATAAGTTATAATTTATTTTATAAAATTAGAATTTCTTATTTTAAAAAAA
>NC_029779.3:10218023-10252031 GCF_000817695.3 Arachis duranensis | reverse complement strand
TAAATTTATATATTATTAATATATAAAGTTATATTAAATTTTTTTATTTTAATTAGAACAAATTATGACTAATGTAAGGTGGGATAAAGTCAGACAGTCCCATGTTGAGAAAGATTTACAGATTTGGAATTGAAAAGCGTATCTCCGATTGGAGAGTGAATCATTCACGATTTTTGTGGATAATTTAACAGGCAATGTTTCAAAGAATGAATTGTTTCATATGTTCAAGTGGACAGAAGGATAAATGAGATCTATTTGGCACGTAAGGAGAAGTATAGTCGGATCCATCTGTTTGCTTTTATCAGATATACTATAAAAGGAGGGGGCATTAAAGGCCATCAAGAAGATGAATGGAATGCGATTAAGGAATAAAGATATCTTTATGGGTGAAACTAAGTATAGGAGGATTGATGTCTAGGAAAAAATCATTTATGGGTGAGGCTAAGTATAGGAGGATTGATGTCCGAAAAAAAATCACATGCCAGAGTGTCTCCTGATGCAAAACAAAAAAAAAAATTAAAGAAAAAGATATTGACGAGAAAGGGATAATTGTCTTGAAACACCATATAAGTGAAGAATTAGAAGCTCAGAGGGAACCGTTAAAGTTGGAATGGGATGCGGTGGTAATGTTGCCACAAGGGCTACTAGAGGGAGAGCATGACAAGGATAGAAAGGTATTTGCTGTTGAAGATTTGGATGAGTGGCATGAGGATTTTTTGAAAACGCGAATGGATAATCCTTTGGTGTATCCGACAGTTATGGTGAGTGCGGAATCTATGAGATCTTAAACAATCAGAATCCTTTGGTGCATAATAAAGTTTTTAAATAATTTTAGTTAGTGGAATATGAGGGATTTAGGGGGTGTTGAAAAATGAAAATGGTAAAAAATTTAAGCTTAAAATAATGTAAATATGTTAAGATTGATAGAGACAAAGAAGAAAGTGATTACTAAGTTTGATGTAGTATAATTTTGGGATAATGATGCGGTGGGTTTGAAATTTGTGGGATCTGAAGGAATTTTTGAAGGTTTATTAATAATGTGGGATGATATGATGTTTAAGTTGAGTAATTGTTATAAAGAGTAGAGATGGTTGTGTATACAAGGAGAACTGACAAATAATAATTTTCATTTGTGCGGTTTGCTTGGTGTATGGTGTGTATGTCAAGTTCCTCTTTTCTACATGGGTGTCTTCAATGCAGTCGTGCAGTTAGAAGAAAGGAAAGGCACTAGTATGTTAATAGTAATATGGAACTGGTGGATATAGAGCTGAATTACTGTAAGTTTATGTGGTTCATGGGTCGTGCAGTCGAATTGATAGAATGTTGGTGAGTTCGGTTTTATTGTTATCATGTGGAGTATTTGGTTGAAAAGAAATGTCAGAATCTTCAAGAATAATCAAGAAATATGTGTAGCAGAATAGTTTATTAGGAATTACAACGAGTGGAGTGATATTTGATCTTTTGAGTTGTTGATGGCTTTTGCCAATAATAATTAGAAATTAGTTTATTTTATCTTTTTAGTACATTTTTGTTGATACTCCACCTTGTTGTGTTAAGCTTTTTGTTTCAAAAAAAAATTGAACAAATTATATATTTATTAATGACGTAGTCACTCAACATATTCTTTTAGTACTCTTTTTAAACATTATTATTATTATTATTATTATTATTATTATTATTATTATTATTATGTGATTAATTTTTTATTTATTTTGTCCAAAAATGGTCAACAATTCATATATAATAATCTTATTATTGAGAGTACTTAAAAAAATATTAAAATATGTTATTTTATATGTTATTTTTAATTTAATAAATAAATATTAATTTTAAAAAAGGTCTCGTAATTAAATATTTTATTTACTTTGTCCAAAAAAGTGTACTTACCTAAGTCTTTTATACTACTAACATCTCTTAAGTCATTTTTTTAAAATTATTTTGCGGACAATTTACTTGAATAAAATAAAAGAGAGAAACGTTTATTGAAATGCAACAATTGCAATTTCCTTACCTGCATGTCCTAATTCATTATTATGTAAACCGTGGTAGGTAACCACGGTTTATAATTTAGACATAAACCGTGAGAGGTTGGAACGGTTTACGACATTTTTTATTTCTCATACTGGTTTTCTATTATCTCTAATAATAATAATAATAACATTGATAATAATAATAACAATAATACTAATAATAACAACAATAACAACAACAACAACAACAATAATAATAATAATAATAATAAGGTAGTATAACTAACATCTTCATCGATGTTTTCAGCCACGTGCGCAACGCCATTTAATTGGTACATGCTAATTTCGTCTTCCATGACTCCACTATCCAAATACTTCAAAACACCAAAGCCTTTTCCAGATTCTCTCTCAACCTCCTAGATTCAAAAATTTTGGTCTAACACATATGAAATCCGTCATGGCTTAACGCGAATTATGTATTTATAAACCGTGGTAACCAACAGGATTTTATGATTACACAGTTTACTCATAAATCATGGTAATCTAGCACTGTTTCAACCCACGTTTTTCATGCATAATCCGTGGTTACCTACCGCAGTTTACTTTCATTGTTTCTCACTCATAACTCGTGCCAACCTTTCACGGTTTATGTCTAAATTGTAAAACGTGGTTACTTACCACGGTTTACATAATCATGAATCAGGACACTCAAGTAAACAAATGACAATTGTTGCATTTGAGTAAACAATTCTTTCAATAATTTTATTCAAGTAAAATGCCATTGTTTTACATGGAATAAAATATTTTCTTGTGGTATAATATAAATAAATTTATTAAAAAATATATTTACTCAAATTTCAAATACAATACTCTTCAATCAGTAATAATTTAAAAATTAAAAAAAATATTTTATTCCATGCCTTAAAAAAATAAACTAACAAAATATTTAATTACGATATTTTTTTAAAATTAATATTTATTTATTCAATTAAAAATAATATACAAAATAACATATTTTAGTATTTTTTAAGTACTCTTAGTTATCTTATTTTTATTAATTATATTTTTATTATTATTTATAATTAATTTTTTATTTAATTTATCATTTTTAATAGGAATAATAATACATATTATAAAAAAATTAGAATAATAAACATTGCACAAAAATTAGAATAATTATTTTAATGCTTTCAGTATTCTGTTATTTAGAAAAAATTAATGAGAAAACCAATAATGACTAGCAACAAAACTAAACGTATGTTGAATGAACGCAGAAGTTATAATTTTTTACTTTAAGTGAACGATTTTTGGATGTAAAATCACGACTGCATTCAGAGAAAAAAATTGCCAAACATCAAAGAACAGTCATTCAAAATACTTAAACGCACTTTTATCATCTCCAACGTATTTGTCAAACACACTCTTAATAATTTGGCTGATTAATTATATTTAAAATGGTTAATTATTTTAACATGATAGTGTTGTGTACTATATTTGGATGATTTTACAAAGAGAAATACAAAATGAAAGCTTGAGTTTATAAGTTTATGAATTTATAATACTATGCATACTATTCACTCATTTAACATGTAACATTCATTATTATTGCAGTGGAAAATAAAATTGAATCTTCTCTATTTTTTTCTATTGATATTGTTAATTGTTAATCACATTTTTTATTTCATAATATATTTTTTTATATTTTTCAATTTTATTTAAAATTGTATAATAGAAAATTATACTTTATCATATTTATTTAAAAAAATAAAAAATTTATTCCTCAAGTATAATTACTATTCTTACTAGTGATCCTTCTATGATCATTAACTCCCATATATTTTTTGTTTTTATAAAAATTATTTAGGATGGGTTGATTTTATTAATTATTCTCTTTAAAAAGAGTAATTTTTATTATCTTAGATTTTATAAATTTGAAAAAAAAAAACTGAAAACTAATTTTGATTAGCTACCATTCGTTTAACTTTATTATAAAATAAAGTTAAAGAATAAATTTCCCTTTATTTGAAAGAAATTATAGAGAAAAAAAAATGATTGTATTACTATTATGGGCAAATCACTTAATTAAGCTATGGTGAGGAAAATTTTACACAAATTCACCAAACCAAAATCTGGTTTATAAATCAATCAATGCACGTTTATATGTAGTTCGAATCAGCTCAATTCGAATTCCATTTACATATCATTCGAATCACCTTGATTCGAATTATACACACACGCACACACACTAATTCGAATAAACCTGATTCCAATTACACATAGTAATTCGAATCAGGATGATTCGAACTACACTGACGCACGCGTTTTCAAGTAATTCGAATTTGATTGATTTGAATTATTCATGGTATAATTCGAATTATGCTGTTAAAAAATTAATAATTTGACGTCAAGACTTCCTTAAAATATTAATGAGTTATCAATTCAAATTTCATACAATACTCTTTTGTCCATTTTTAATAGCTCATGAATATTTTTTAATAATTTTTCAATAAATTTATTTAAATTATACTATAAAAAATATGTTATCCTATGCAAAACAATTTAAACAAAATAGCTTAAAAAATGTTAGGAGTACTATGAAAATTTGTAATGTTCTAATGATTTAGGTAAATACATGCATATACTCAAATTTTAAATAAAATACTCTACATAGTCAATAATAATTTAAAAATGAAAGAAAATATTTTATTCTATACAAAATAATTAAAAAATATATTTTATTCTATACAAAATAATTTTAAAAAAATTGTTTAAAAGATGTTATGAGTACTATAAAAATTTGTAAATTCTAGTGATTTAGGTAAATACATGATAAAAATATATTTTCTTTAATTTCTAAATTATTATTGACTATGTAGAGTATTTCTTTAATGTCCTAAGTCATTAGGACATTACAAATTTTTATAGTACTCCTAACATCTTTTAAGCCATTTTTTAAATTATTTTGCATAGAATAAAATATTTTTTTGTGGTATAATTTAAATAAAATTTTTAAAAAATATTCATGATAATTTTTTAATAAAATTATTTAAATTATATGGTGAGATATTACATGATTCGAATTACGCATGGGAAGTTCGAATCACTCTAATTCAAATTATATGGTGAGCAATTCGAATTCTATACAATACTCTTTTGTCCATTCTTGATAGCTCATGAATATTTTTTAATAAATTTATTAAAATTATACTACAAAAAATATTTTATTCTATACAAAATAATTTAAAAAATAGCTTAAAAGATGTTAGAAGTACTATAAAAAAAACTCGAGAAGTTTGCGTTTGCCTTAATAGTGGCATCTCGAAGGCTACGACCTTACTTTCAAGCTCATACAATAAGAGTTAGAACGAACCAACCCATGAAGCAAATTCTTCAAAAAATAGACATTGCGGGTAGAATGGTTCAATGGGCTATAGAACAATCCGAGTTCGACCTAAGGTATGAAACTCGGACAGCAATTAAAGCCCAATGCCTAACCGACTTCATGGCAGAATACACAAGAGATCAAGAGGAGGTCTCCACAACTTGGGAATTGTACGTGGATGGTTCTTCCAACAAAATCGGAAGCGGGGCATGCATAATACTAGTCAACTAAGAGGGAACCCAAATAGAAGTCTCCCTGAAGTTTGAATTCCCGGTCTCCAACAACCAGGCATAATATGAAGCCTTGATTGCCGGGTTGACGTTAGCCGAAAAAGTTGGTGCAACCAAAGTAGTGGTCTTCAGCGACTCTCAAGTAGTGACTTCTCAAATCAATGGAGAGTATCAGGCTAAAGACCAAAATATGAAAAGGTACTTAGAAAAAACTTTGGAGTATCTTAGGCGATTCTCAGAAATCGAGGTCAGATATATAACTCGGGATCTTAACAGCAGAGTAGACGCCCTCTCCAAATTAACAAGTACTAAGCCAGGAGGGAATAATAGAAGCCTAATCCAGAAAACTCTCTAAGAACCCTCTGTCACAAAAACAGAGGCTAAACAAGATGTCCTGGAGGTATCTGGGTTGGAACTCGGGTGGATGACCCTTTTTATCGAATACATAAAATTTGACATCCTACCCAAAGAGGAAAAAGAGGCCAAGAAAATCCGGAGGGAGTCTACACCTTGGTGAAAAATATCCTCTATAAAAGAGGAATATCCACACCATTGTTGAAGTGCATCCTGACCTCAAAGACAACAAAAGCTTTAGAGGAGGTGTACAATGATATCTGTGAGAACCATCTCGGGGCAAGGTCTTTGGCCAGGAAAGTCATCCGAGCCGACTTCTATTGGCCGACCTTGCAGAAGAATGACACCGAGTTTGTGAAGAAGTGTCAACCATGTCAAATGCATGCTAACTTCCATGTTGCTCCCCCTGTGAAACTCATTAGCATAACTTCTCCGTGGCCTTTTGAAAAATGGGGATTAGATCTACTCGGACCTTTTTCCCAAGCGTCTGAAAAAGTAAAATACCTCATAGTGGGAGTAGACTACTTCACAAAATGGATTGAAGCAGAACCTTTGGCCACCATTACAGCTCAGAGAAGTCAAAAATTCCTCTACAAGAATATCATTACCAAGTATGGAATTCCCCACTCCATCACCACAGATAATGGTACCCAATTCACCGACTCTACATTCAGAGACTTGGTAGCCAGTATGAAGATCAAGCATCAGTTCACCTTAGTTGAACACCCACAAGCAAATGGGCAAGCTGAGACAACCAACAGAGTCATACTAGCTGGATTAAATAAAAGACTACAAGATGCAAAGGGGGCTTGGGCCGAAGAACTCCCCCTAGTATTATGGGCATATCAAACTACACCTCAGTATGCCACGGGAGAAACACCCTTTCGACTTGCTTATGGCTTAGAAACCATGATACCAGTTGAAGTCAACGAGCAAAGTCCAAGGGTGAGGTTCTATGATTAGGTCGGGAATCTCCAAGCATATAAAGAAGAACTCAAACTACTCCCCGAAGTCCGAGAACAGGCCCAAATAAGGGAAGCAACGCTAAAACAAAGGATGACAAACAGATACAACAAGAAAGTCATTTAAAGAAGCTTCACCTCCGACGACTTGGTCCTGGTTAGGAATGATATCGGCGTTAACAAGTCGGGTGAGAGAAAACTCGCTGCTAATTGGAAGGGGCGATATAAGATAAGTGAAGTCCTTGGAAAGGGGTATTACAAGGTATCCGACTTAAGCGAAGCCGAGCTCCCACGATCGTGGCATGCTTGCAACATGAGGAGATATTATAGCTAGAAGCAAACTCCACTCCTTGATGTACTTTTTTTCCCGACTTCATGGTTTTTTCCCAAAGAGGATTTTCCTTAAGGGAGTTTTAACGAGGCATCAAAGTGGGGACTAAGGGCTAATAGTCTTAAAAATCCCTTAGTAGCTAAGTCAACTTTTATAAAAGTTACCTCCATCAATCAATAAAGATTTTATTCTATCTCTTTATAATTCTGTTATTACCATCCTCATTCTACGAAACACACCGATTTAAGCTCGAAAAATCGTGAAAATTCCATAACCGACTTAGGTGGTCGGCAGAATGAAATAACGAGGTACAAGTCGGTGTAAAGAGGTTATGTAAGACGATCATGATAAACTCGGAAACAAGTGACGCACTAGTAAGAAAACCCAAGAAAAAGAGAAATGCATTGCAAAAATAACCTAAGTTACGAAAATAATTCAATAAGCAAAAAATGAATATGTAAGAAATACAAAAGAGATAGGAAAAGCCCCCAAGGGCAGAAGCGAAGGCTTTCTCAAAATTTCAAGAAAGAGTTTTTCAGCAAACGAAATCGTCTAAATTAGACAAAACTGCCCAGACGACAAAAGCTTTTTTTTCTACAAACTTTCAAAAAAGAGTTTTTCAGCAAACAAAATCGTCTAAATTAGACAAAACTGCCCAGACGACAAAAGCCTTTTTTTCCACAAACGATTTTAAAACCTCGAAAAGACAAAAGCGTCAAAATAATTCACAAAACATGCATAATCAAAATATTTTGTTAATGACCCTATAAAGGATCAAAATGTCAGAAGCCGACACCACACAAGCAAATAAAATAAATTGTTCAAAAAGGGCTCACAAGTCAGGCCCTAATAGCTGAAGTCACTGATAAGGAAGATTGGAGTCATCAAGGGGAATAGAGCTCAGATCTGCTGCAGATGTCGGAGGGGTCGGAGCAATCTCTTCAGTGGCGGAAGTTGGAGCTTCAGAAGAACTCGGCAGGAATCCCTCCTGTTGCTCTTCACAAGGAGGAGACTCAACAATCCTTTGCCCATGAGTCTTCAGCTCGAAATCAGTCTCAAGGCAACGAGGAGAAACAATCGCCCCATCAACAACCACCTTATCAGGATGGAGAGGTGAAAGGTCTAAATCGGGAGCAATGACTCTGATATGTTCCTTAAACACCCTCCAAGCCTCCTCCGAGCTCTCAACAATTGAATCCTCCAGCTCCTGATAGGCCTCCCGATTCAACTCCAGCTACCTTTGAAGATCAATATTTTCAGAAAAAATCCTAACATAATTTTGCTCCGCCTTCTTCTTCAAACCCTCCGCCATGGCACACTGACCATTAGCTTCTTCTCCCTCTCCTGAAGCTGGGCCAACTCCTCCTTCAGCCAGGCATTCTCCCCTTGAAGCCTCTTCCCTTCTTCTTGATACAGGACAATTCTCCCTTGAAGGTCCTCTACAGGACAATCCATAGCAATTTGGCTATGAGAAAAGATATGCTTCCGAACAAACTTCAGACCATCAAAGTTGGCTTCCCCAGAAGGGGAAGAATCCGTCTCCGAGGTGATACGTTTCTTTTTCTCGGGTTCGGAAGGAGGTCAGACTGGGGGGACAGGGGGGAGGAGGAGGAAGAGGAGAAGCAGAAGCAGAGGTTACCAAAATTAGGCGAGAGAAGGTCCCCAAGTCATGAAGGGGAGGAGGAACGCTAGTAGCTCCGACCTTCGCAGCATCAGCTCGGGCACGAGGCTTCCTCTTGGCCTCTTGAACCTTTTGATGGGCAGTGCTAGATCCACTCTTCACCATTTCTGAAAGAAGAAAATAAAAATTAGCTTACAAATCGGAAAGGAAAACATTACAAGTTGGAATTCTTCAAAAACAACCACAAAAGAAACCAAAACTACCTAGCTTGGACTGGATGAAACTCGGAGGACCAAGGAGAAAATTTCTTAGTATCCAGGTTGGGAGCTGTCCCCCAAACCTCTCAGAAAAACCCCACAATGGCCTCCTCAACCTCCTCCAAATCATCCAGGCTATACTTTTAAACAGGGGAGGCCTCCAACTAGTACAAAGAAAATCGAGGATAATTGTTCTCATCTAGAAAAAAGGGATGGTGGCCCTCTACAGCTTGGAACTTGAAGAAAACATTTTTGAAGTCGTGGAAGGATTCGTCAAAGATGGAAAAAACTTTCTGACCTTGAATGGCCCAGAAAGGCACCCACTGCTGTTTGTTTTGTTTGTTAGAAGCACTAAAAGGTTTGGTCAAATGGAAGAGGGTAGAAAAAGATTTTCAAAGAGATCAGAAAATTGAGCTCTTGCTTGACAAGTTGATAGATTCTCATAAAACCCCAAGAGTTTGGGTGAAGCTGGGTAGGTACAACTCGGCAATGGGATAAAACGTCCATTTCAAATTTAGAAAAAGGAAAAGAAACCCCCAAGCGGGTGAAAAGACAGTCGTACATAAAGAAAAAATGGGAACCAGAATCAACAACCTTCCCACAGTAAACTCGGTCCTCAGGATCTGGGGCCACTAACTCATACTTAGGCTCATCAGCATCAAGACTACAAATCCTATGATGGGTGCGAAGCTCAGTAATGAAATTGGTATCTACTAAAGGCTTCTCGATGAGCACAGAATCATTTACCCATTTCAAAAGGGTCTCAGGAATACGAGAAGACATTTTTTTCGATAAAAAAAGAAGTAGGTATAAAAGCAATAAGACCTACAAAGAAAAATAAAATCATAAAAAACATGGCTCTCAAAGACAAGGCAGTCTCTTCCAAAAGCAAACAAGAAAAAAGAGCCACCAAGCAGCAGCAACAATATCTAACAAACATGCAAAAATCCTAAAGCCTCGCATCACAAACTAAGGAGTGGTAAAGGCATGAAATTTGCCACAAACGCACAAACGTACCAAACAGAAATAAAGAAAGCACTACACAAATGACAAAGGAAGATAGATAAGAACTAACCTTTCCTGTAAAATCGAAGAGAGACAGTCGCGACGGCAGAAAACAACGAAGCACCCGAGCACAAAAAGACCAAAAGGGTTTTTTTTAGAAAGAATGAGGGTGTAGGCAAGAAACTTCGAAGAGAAGACGAAAGAAAACAAAGAAAGAAGATGGAAAAGTATTTATAAACATGTCAAGGGCACAACGGTAAAACAACGCAATCATTAAAGAAATGCGTCGTTACCAATGTAACTGCTCCCGCGCATAAATACAAAACCCCAAACAGACGCGATGTTTGATTAGACACAATGGTTGAGAAAATTGAAAACATGTCGGTTTTTAAAATTACGTCAGTTTCTGACTTGATCAAACCCAAGTTCAATTAATACTCGAATTCCACTCATGGCCAAGAGATCGGACTCGAGTAGGGGCATTGTTCATACCCTGGCCCAATACTATGGTCCAGGATCCAAGTAAGCCAAAAAGGCCTAACCCAGAGATGGGCCTTCACCACTTACCCGACCTCATCGAAAGAGGTTGGGCTCGACATAGGCTCCTCCCCAAAGAGGTCGGACTCGACATGAGCTGGCAGATAACACTTATTCAAATAAGTAACTTCCTCCTAAAATCTCTCATCCACTTTCAGAAGCAATATCTCAACACCCCTAAGATAAAGAAACGGTTATCCATCTTTAGAAGTGGAACTACTCCAACAGTAGTTATTGGATCACCACTATAAATACACTGATACACTCAGGTAACACTAAGTTCCCATACTCTAAAAACCTGCTTACCCCCTTGTACCACCCCCCACTCTTTTATATACTCAACTCGGATGGCGGCTCCCAGGTGCAAACCAAGTTAGAGACCCCCTTTCATTAATGTTTGGGCCAACCCTTCAAGTCCAATCCAGCTATTTCGGTTACCCACGTAACAATAATCATATATGGGTAAAATTAGATGTGAAATATGATGATACGACACATTATGAAAAAGGGAAAGGGAAAGGGAGAGGGGAAAGGAAAGGGGAAGGGGGGAGAGGAACGGCATCGGCGAAGCTTGGAGCCGCCGTCGCCATCGCCGTCGCGAGCTAGGGAGAGAGCTTCTACTTTTGCACTGCCACGTTCTCGCCGCTGCACCTCCCCGCCTCGCCGCTGCACCTCCCCGCTTCTACTTCTTGCTTCGGCCACTGCTTCTTGCTTTGGCTTCTGCTTCTTGTTTTGGCATCTCCTTTTTGCTTCTGCTTGAGCTTTTGCTTGAGCTTCTACTTCTACTTCTTCTGCTTTTGGGTCTGCTTCTGGTTCTACTTCTAATCTAATTTTGATTTGTTATTTTGTGATTTCATTATTGATGTGTGTTGATTTGGTTGTTGAATTTGATATTGTTGTTTTTGGATAGTTGGTATTCTTGAATGTGATTATTAGTATTTGATAGGAGTAAGGGAGGTGGTGGTGGTGGTGGAGGGTATTTTCTTCCGTAAAAAGTTAAAAGGACGATTTTAATACAAAATAAAACGTTAAGGACGATTCTAAATTAAAAATTACGTTGGGAACGGTTTCGATTCTGACCCTAAACATTAGGGACCAAAATAATACTTATCCCTTAAATATACATACATTAAAAAATGATATTGACATTCTCAAATTTAATATTAATTATCACTCCTCTTTAGTCTAAGGAACAATCAATGCTGCCAACGAGTTATAGCTCAAATGACATAATCTCTTTATTTTCACTTAAAAATCTCGAATTCGAATCTCGCTCCTAATTAAAAAAAAATCAATGCTTTCCCTTCCTTTAGTAGGCATCAAGGAGGGGACGGAAAAAAGGTATTTGAGAGGGGATAAACAAATAGCTAGGTGTTTGGGATAGAAATGTTGCATGGTTAAGTATTTTTTTAAGGTTTAAGTCTAAAAATATATATTAAATTATTAATAATTTTTTTATGAAAAAATAAAATTTAAGCTTTTAACATATTTGTGTAACATTTTTTAAAGTTAAAAAATTAATTTTTTATTAATAATAACTTTAAAATGTATAACCTTAAAACACATATTAATTAAATCATCTTCATAAATTATATATTACTTTTATAGTATAGAATGTTATGTATAAAAATTAAAAAATATTATATATATTACTTATATATAATGTTTCATATATTTTAAATATATATTTTATATTTTAATTTTAATTTTATAACTGATTTTTAATTTTAGATAATAAAAATAAATTTTTTCCAAAAATTACTTGACTAACCAATAACCAGTTACACTGCCTCCAAAATATACGCATTGCCCCATAATTAATTACAACAAAACAGACAAAAAACTATAAAAAGATCATCATAACTCACGGATGTTTTCAATAATAATAGAACTTTATAAAACTATAAAAACACCAAGAGTAAATTAATTATTAACTATAACAATCAAGCATGCATATTATTGAAGTACCAGTTGTGATTGTAGGTGCAGGACCTGCTGGAATAGCAACTGCAGGGTGCCTCAACAAACTCAGAATCTCTAATATTGTTCTTGAAAGAGATGATTGTCCTGCTTCTCTTTGGAGAAAAAGAGCCTATGATCGTTTGAAACTACACTTAGGAAAAGAATTTTGTAGCCTTCCACATTATCCTTTTCCTTCTGACTTTCCCAAATTTGTCCCTAGAATTGATTTCTTGCGCTACATTGACTCTTACATCGCGCATTTCAGTATTGCCATCAACTACAATTGCTCTGTTGACTCTGCTTTCATTGACCAAAGCAGTGGAAAGTGGAGGCTCCTTGTTACCAACAACTCTTCCGGTGCCAGTGAGATCTATGAGGCAGAGTTTCTGGTGGTTGCGAGCGGAGAGAATAGTGAAGAGTACATCCCAAACATTAAAGGGCTTGAGAGCTATCAAGGAGAGTCCATGCATTGTAGCAAGTATTTGAATGGAAGAGAAATGTACAAGAAGAATGTTTTGGTTGTTGGATGTGGCAATTCTGGTATGGAAATTGCTTATGATCTTTCAATTTGGGGTGCATATACCTCTATTGTCGTCAGAAGTCAGGTAAATTGATTTTCTGTCGATAGATATATAACTATTTATATGTCTAGTTCTCTAAAAAAGATAGTTTTATAATTCTTGCAAATTAGAGTGTTAATAAATCAAATCAAAATATACATGAGCTACTTAATTATGTAAATTCTTGTGCTTGCAATCAAAAAGCATGCATTGCATCTATTCTAATATATGAATCCTATATAGTTCAAAATAACCAATAAAATTTAATAATGAGTGTATGCTATTCATTCAGGTGCATTATTTTACTAAAGAAATGGTGTATGCGGGTATGTTGATGCTGAAACACTTTATGGTGGAAAAAGTGGACAAGATGATGATTCTTATGAGCAAATTGAAGTATGGGAATATGTTTAAGTATGGTTTGACGAGGCCAAAGGAGGGACCTTTTGCACTCAAAATAAAAGGTGGTACTACTCCTACCATTGATGTTGGTTGTGTAGAAAAAATTAAGAAGGGAAAAGTGAAGGTAATAAATACATATATACTTGTTTAATGCTAGATAATCAACTTTTTAACATCAGTTAATTTTTTAAAATTATTTTATTTATCTAAAATTTTAGACTTCAAATTATAAATATTTAATCTTAAATATTAAGTTATAATCTAAACATTAAAGTCAGTTAATGTTGTTTAAGTAAAAGTTAATTTTTTATACTTTTAATTAATTAATTATAATTTATAAATTGATTTGCTAATTAACAATATTAGTTATCCTTGTCTTAAATTAAATTTAGGTTTATCCTGGTATTTCAAGTATCAAAGAAGGCAAGATCGTTAAATTTGTTGATGGACAACATGCTCATTTTGATGTAATCATCTTTGCTACCGGATACAAAACCAATGTGCTGAAGTGGCTTAAGGTGCGTATATTTGTATTTTTATTTCGGAAAAAATATATTATTTCTTAAAGAAACAAATCTATTCAATGGATAGTCGGTATAGTAGTCTCAAATTCAATTTTAAATTACCAAAATAAAATCAATTAGAATTTATCTTATTTAATATTTATTAAAAATAAATTTTGACTTTATTTTTTGTCTTTCTAACATTATTGTTTGGATTAATGTATTTAATAAATATATTTGTGTAATTAATTGTGTTACATTTTTGGCAGGATTACAGGAATCTATTCAATGAGAACGGAATGCCAAAACCAAGTTACCCAAATCATTGGAAAGGAGAACATGGAATTTACAGTGCTGGATTTTCAAAAAGAGGATTAGAAGGCATCTCATTTGATGCGATGAAAATAGCAAATGACATCAACTTCATTTTGACTTCAAGGGTCAATCAAATTACATTTTAGTGCTATTTTACAGTGATACATGCAAGTTGATCGATTGATTGAAATAAGGTGAAACTTCATTTTCATGTGAACTTGATAGCTAAGAGCAGTTAAATGATTTAATTGATTTGACTAAATTTTCATCTAACGATTCTTAGTTATTATTTTGTCAATTTTTAGCAAATCGAAAGTGGTTTGATATCTAATGGTCTGGGAGCGAAACCTACTCCTCTTTGGGAGTACCAATTTTTCAAAGTGCATCAAAGACCTTTCGATCGGACAAAAACTTATGAAAATATGAAAACAAAAAATAAGACTTTGAAAATAAATTGACTGAATTTAAAATGATTTGCATTGAAATTAAATAAAGCAATAAAATTCCTTCGTTTAGATTAAAGGACTTTTAAAACTAAAATTAAAGTACTGAAACATAAAATTGAACAAGGAAAATAAATATTTCTTGAAAGATAAATTTGTAAGGAAAGTAAAGTTTGCAAAAAATGTAAATGAAAAGTAAAAATAAGCAGAAGGAATCCTACAGAAAATTGAGTCAGAGCAGACTTAGAAATTTGCTAGGATGTGAGTGTGCATGAGTAATTTCTAAAGTGTAACTCTCACGTTCATTAATTCAAAGGTAACTGTTTCCACTTCTTTTGTTGGACAAAAGGCAACATTCAAATGCAACTCTCAAACCTTGGAACCTTCGATTCAGCCAATTGATCAGCTTGTTGATTGGTCATTACAAAGTCTTGCTCGATCTTCTTTGCCCAAAGGGCTCTCTTTCGATGTTGACTTTTCTTCGAAGACATACGCTTATTGACTCTTCAAATGCTCCCTTTTTCGAAACAAATTATTTTCGACTAACAAATTGCCTCATAGGATTAATGTGTTATTTCCGATATCATCTTAGAATAATAACACTTAATCCTAACATGCTCTTATTATATCATCATAAGGCATTAATCAATCATAAATGAAATTCACTTCCCTTCATTTACTCGTACCCATCCGACACGTTTTCCACTATTCTTAATTTCTCTCTCCACTACTTCGCCTTTTCTAGAAAGTTACCCAATTTCAAATTTTGAACTTCCTCATATGAAACGGTAAAACACCTTTTTTGATACGTGCTTCAAATGTTCATGATATGAAGATTTCAAGCATTATTTAGAAGATATTAGTTTATATTTTTAGAATGTTTTAATTTAATTTGATATATTTTAATTTTGTTTATTTAATTACTAGATTGGGTCTTATGCTTATGGGCTTTAGATTTTCTCTGTTTTAAATAATAAGAGGTTATAAATACCTCCTTAGCTATTGTAGTCGTAATACATAATGATTTAGAGGTTTGAACATCCCTTTTTTGGTTTCGTGATGAAACCATGGTGTGGACAATTGAGGTTGAGGAGTCCCTCTCTTGTTGCATCGGGAAATTGAGTAGAACATTGAGGAGTCTCTTCGATTCAATTCCCAAACTATGGCGTTGACAAGTTAGGTTGAAGAGTCCCTTTCTTGTTACGTCAAGAAATTAGATAGAAAGTAGAGTGATTCTCTTTCTATTCAATTTCAGTCTAACCTTTTTGTTTCTATTCAATTTTGATGTATCTTTTTTATTCAGTTTGAATCTTTATCTTCTAGTTTATTTTTTATTTCTTTATCATTGGGTATCAATTATAAATAAATAAAAGGATAAACAAGACAAGAATTGAAATTGAATAGAAAAGATAAATTGCAATTGAAATAAAAACAAAAAAGATAGGTTGAAATTGAATAGAAAGAGAATCACTCTACTTTCTATCCAATTTCTTGACGCAGCAAGAAAGGGACTCTTCAACCTAACTTGTCAACGCCATAGTTTGGGAATTGAATCGAAGGGACTCCTCAACATTCTACTCAATTCCCCGATTCAACAAGAGAGGGACTCCACAACCTTAATTGTCCACACCATGGTTTATCATGAAACCAAAAAAAGGGTGGGTTTTCAAACCTCTAAATCATTCTGTATTATGACTACAATAGCTAAGGAGATATTCATAACCTCTTATTAGTTAAAACAAAGAAAACCTAAAGCCCATAAGCATAAGGCTCAATATAATAATTAAATAAACAAAATCAAAATATATCAAACTAAATTAAAACATTCTAAAAATGTAAACTAATATCTTCTAAATTATGCTTGAACTCTTCATATCACGAACATTTGAAGCACGTATCATGAACTAGTCGAGGCATACTCTGCCTTGGATAGTGAAAGGGTTCAACTCTATTTTGAACTTCAAGAACTTTTAGCACCTTTCCTTCCATCAATCACTTGAAAATGTCCTTCCCAATTACGGGACCATTTGCCAAGAAATTTTGATTTCTTTTCAATTGGCAATATAAATTTTAACACCAGATCTCCCATACTAAAAAACTTCTCTTTCATTCGACGATTATAATTTCGAGCAATGTTATCCCTCTGACGAACCATATTCTCGAGTGCTAGAATACGTTCTTGACTAAATCATTCAGTTCATCATACATTGCGTTCCAATAATCTTCGATTGGAAAATCATCTTGCCTCAATATCCTTATCGTACTAAGATTAATTTCTACTGGCAAAATTGCGTCATGACCATATACTAACTTATAAGGAGAAGTACCTGTTGATCCTCTTGGTGAATTTCAATAAGTCCACCATACCTAACTCAATGTTTCATGTCAAGTTTGAGGTTTACGACCAATTTGCTTCTTAATCAAATTGATCAATATTTTGTTTGCTGTCTCGACTTGTCCATTAGCTTGTGCATAATATGGAGTTGAAGTAACCGTATTAATATTTCTCAAAGCTACAAAATTATTAATACGTTGACCAGTAAACATAGTTCCCTGATCAGTGCTTAGAGTTTGGGGAATCCCAAATCGATGAATTATATACTCCTCGATGAAGTCCATAATTTCATTTTGCCCAGCCTCCACTAAAGGAACAGCTTCAACCCACTTCGTGAAATAATCAATTGCCACATTACTCCAATCAGATCCAAATCCCAACCTCAGAAAGGCCATGGCTTAATAATCGAATGCAATTTAGAAGTTGGGATCTGTTGTATCACTCCATGTCGTTGACATTCTTGACATGCTCTCGCATAATCGATGCAGTCTTTAATCATAGACGGCCAATAAACATGATTTCTTCGAAGTACCCACTTCATTTTTATTCCAACCTGATAGGCACCACATATACCTCTATGAACCTCTCCCAAAGCGATATCTTTATCTGATTGACTTAAACATCTAGAAAAACTTCCATTAATGCCTTTCCTATACAACTCATCAGCCATTAATACAAAATTCATTACTTTTAACTTTACTTTCCTATCAAATCGAATACTAGGATATTTTAAAAATTCAGCAATCAACTTTCTCCAATCATCATCATCATCCCATTTATCTAAGGTCAAAGCCTCTCTTTCATCAATGGGCACCAAAATTTGACAAACCCTTGCCAACTTTTCTAGCATTTCAGAGAATACTTTGTATCTTGATGCAATTTGGGTCAACTCATTAGTGATTTAATTATGAATCATTGGAATATGAACCAATGATACTCTCCAAAAACATGCGAGCAACTCCCATGCTATCGATACATACGTTTGTAAATTCTCATTATTGCATTTAAATTCTTTTGATAACTGCTTTAAAACCAATTGGGAATCTCCAAATATTTGAATATCTAAAGCCCCTTTACCAACCAAAATTTCGAGACCCAAAACTAAAGCCTCATATTCAGCCATGTTATTCGAACAAGGATATTTCAATTCGAAGAAAAACTCTTATGGAATACCTTCCGGTGAGATAATTAAAATTCCTATTCTAATACCTTCCTTATGCTTCGAGCCATTGAAATATAACTTCCAACAATAAACTAGCATATCGATCATATTTGCCCCTTGGTCATTGGGATTATTCGAATGTTCCACTAGAAAATCCACAATGACCTGGCCTTTTACAGCCCTAGCCGGAATATATTGTAAATCAACTTCTGTCAAAGTCAACATCAATTTCCCTAATCGGCCTCTTAGCATAGGATATGATAACATGTATTTAACTAAGTCAATTTGTGCAATCACATTCACGGTTTTTGCAACCATATAGCACTTTAATTTCGTGCAAGCATAATAAAGAGATAAACACAATTTTTCAATGGGTGAATATCTTATTTCGATATCAGTTAAACACCCTACTAAGGTAATAAATAGCTCGTTAATGTCCTTCCTCATCATCCCGAGCCAACATACATCCAATAGTATTCATTGATGCTACAATATATAATTTCAAAGGCTTACAAGGATGAACAGTCGCCATTACTAGCACGTTGGACAAATAAGATTTAATCGACTCGAAAGCCTCCTGGAGCTCCTCTGTCCATATAAATTGTGTTTCATCTTTAAGTTTTACTAGAGGTGCAAAAAGTTCGTGTTCGACTTGAAAGGTTTGATATAAACCTTCTAAGATAATTAACCTTTCCAAGAAAAGATTGCACTTCCTTTTTCGACTTAGGAAGAGGTAACTCTAGGATTGCGTTAGCCTTATTTTTATCAATAGCAATCCCTTTCTTGTGAACTACAACCCTAAAAAGTTCCCTGCAGACACATCAAATGCACATTTCAAAAGATCCATCTTTAATCCTTTTTTCTACATTGTTTTAAATGCCTGCCTCAAATGATCAAAATATTGATTTATAGAACTTGACTTAACCATGACATCATCGATATAAACCTCCATAGATTTTCCAATAAACACATGGAAAATAGTATTCATGGCACGTTGATATGTCACACCGGCATTCTTTAGATCGAATGGCATAACCACCCATTCATATGTCCCGAATGCTCCAAGGCATCAAAAAGCAGTTTAGGACGCATCATCCTCTACAATGAAAATCTGGTTATATCCTGAGTATCCGTCCATAAAAGTTAGGATTTCATTACCTGCGTCAAAATTGATTAACATATCTGCTATGGGTATAAAATATTCATCTTTTGAAGTAGCATTGTTCAAATCTCGAAAATCAATACATACTCTTAATTTTTCATTCTTCTTCATTACTGGAACAATGTTCGAGACCCATTTCACATAATGTGTGTAAGAACCGCGTTTTCACGTAAAATTATTTTAATAAAATAATTTTAGTGTTTGGAGTAGATTCAAAAATTTAGAAGTTTTAATTTGAAAATAAAAATGTGAAATTTAATTTCAGTGAATTTTTCTGAGTTGGCCGGAAAATGTACCTTTTCGAAAAGATTTTTGTAAAAATGTGTACTGGCGCTTAAGCTAATAGTACCGGCTCTAGACTGTCAAGTACCACGTATTTTGAAAAATAATATTTTGAAAATTGATTTATTATTTTAAAAGGAGAAAAATAATTTAGAATCAAAGACCGGATGCTAATCTTAAAGGTTTTGGCCCAAAGAGGGCCAAACGTACTAAAAATGCTAACGAGTTGAACCGGGCCCAAGGTCCAACATATATAAGCTCACTTAATGAGCTTTTCAGCTCATTCATGTCCTCATTTGATGAGAGGGGCGCTGATGAGAAGAGAGAAAAGAGGAGGGGGGTGACACTATTCACCTCCATCTTCTGGGAGCCATAACTTTTGATCCGGAGTTTCGATTGACGAGCCGTTTGCGACCACGCGAAGCTCTTGATGAGCTCTACATTTTTATCTAAGCAAATCTGGTAAAATTTCTCTCTTCATGTCCTAGTTTCCAGCCCTAGATTCTGCGTATTTTCATGTGTAGTTTATGAGTAGATTTTGTGATTTTGGTTGTTTAGGTGATCTCTAGTAGCGAGTAAATATTGAATTTTACCCCAAATCACGTTGGGTAAGGTAAGGTTTCACTAAACCCTTGTGTTTAGTTGTTTTGTGTACCTTAGGTTTTAATTTTGGTGATATATGTGTTGTTAGTTTGAGCTTTGGTGTTGGTTGAAATTGGTTGAGACTTTGGATCAAGGTTGGTGGCTTTATTTTGGTATTTGGTGCATTTGGAAATCAGTCAAGGTATGATTTCGGTTTTCTTTATGTAATATATAATGTTTATGGACATGTAGGCTTGTTGACTTTAAGATAGGATTAAATGTTGTTGGTGTATAAATAAATATATGTGGACTGATGTTAATTGTTGGTAATATTTGGATTGTTGTGGTTGATGATGATTATTGGGAGTTGTTGGTGTTATTGAGTAATAATGATTATATGAATTGATGAGGTTGTTGGTATTTAATGATTATGAAGGTTGATGAGGAATGTGTGATTTATTGTTGTTGATGAGGGATTGCTGATTATTGAGATTGATGAGGATTTGTAGTGATTGTTCATATTGTTGATGGTTGATATTGATTATGAGTGTTATGGTGGTTGTTGATGTTGAGAAAATTGAGGATGAATGTTGATATTTGTTATGGTTGTTGAGAGTAGTTGGTATAGTTGATGATTATTGATGAGTTGTGTTGATTCTGGTAAATGATGGTGTTGGTGTATGATGTGAGAATTGGGTAATGAGAATTTGTTTTGGTAGTTAAGGTTGTTGTTGATTGATTAGGATTATGAGTGTGGATTTATGATTAAGTAGGAAATTATGGATTTGGTAGTGAGATATGGTATAATGGTTGAGTAATTTAAGTGAAATTGAGGAGAATGATATGAAGAGGTAATGTGTTGTGTGTGGTAGTGGTTTATGATGTTTGGGTAGGTTTTGATTTGGTTTTGAATGGAAAGTTGGTTAAAATTGAGGTTATGTGATTTTTGGGTAAAAGTGGATTTTTGGTGAACTTTTTCTGATCATAACTTTTGCCTTGATTTTCAAAATTGATTGAAATTTGTTTTAAATTAAAGATTATTTTAAGAGCTTTAAAACGATATAAAATTTGAGGAAAATGGATTTTTGTAGAGGGAGTTATGATCATTCAAAGTTGGTATTGAAAATCTGAAATTGTGCAAAGTTGCAGAATTTCACGATTTTCTGATGTGTGCACACGCACAACCTTGTGCGCACGCACAACCCTGCAAAAAATTTAATATGTGTGGATGCACAAAACTGTGCATACACACAGGCAGGGAAAAAGGCTTTGGTAGCAGCGCTAGCACAGCTTGTCAATGAAGAATTACGACCTGTGGGGACGCACAGCCCTGTGCACACGCACAAGTCGGGAAGGGACGTCTGTTAGGGGTGCTCGCACAGCTTGTGCGAGTGAACAGACTTTATAGATTTTAGTACCGGTGCGTACGCACACCCCTGTGTGTAGGGGTGTTCACGGTGCGGTTTGGTTCGATTTTTGAGGGAAAAGTCATCCGATCCGGTCGTCTAATTATACTGCGGTTCGGTTTGGTTCGGTTTTTTGTCAAGGCCATCCGAACCAAACCAAACCAATTAAAATCGGTTTGGTTTGTTCAGTTTTTTCAATCAATTAAAAAAATACTACCATACTATTTCGCAAAGTCATAACATTGAAATCGACAAACGCAAATATACAATAGCTAACAAAGTCTTGATCTAATGAAATTTAACGACAAAAGAATTCAAATACGACAATTAAAGAAGTTTAATAGTTCAACAGTCAACACAATTGAAAATAAAAATAAATTGTCATTAAAAGATAACAAAGTTATGATGTCTTCTTCAACAAAACAGCTAAACTTCTTAAGCAAACCAAGCTGAAATAAAAAAAATAGTTACGTAATAGATAGCATCTTCTTAACCAGGAAAAGAAAAGAAAGACAAAAGCGGAAAGCATTGTTGATTACAGAGGGAAGAAGAAAGCAAAGCATAACCACATAAGAAAACATATAAAAATAAATAAATAAGCACCTTTTTTTGTTCTACTCCTTTAATTTTGCACACCAGTTCATATAGTTCCCTTATGTTCGCGAGAGAACAGAAAAGAAATAATCAGAACTACGTTGGTCTAACATTTCAATTATCACATTATGCCAAGTTAGAACCAAAGTAGATGGCCTTGGAAAACATGCTAATAAGAAAGAATAGAAGAACTTTATATATAATAGCAAATCGTGTTCTTTACTTGCAATAGGCTATCAAGTAATGTGAGTGTTCCAATGTCTTCCTCACATAAAAATACTCAACAGTATTTTTTCTTTTTGGATAAAAGATGAATATCATTGACATAGTAATGCCAATGTGTATTACATATGCTTTTAAAATTGAATAGGTGTCATACTTTAACAGATTCGATACTCATCTGTACTTACTGCTTAGTACAGCATAACCACAAAACCAACAAGACAACCCCATATGAAATCAATTGGTACCTTTTTGCTTAATTTTACAGTTGACACACTGTTATCTCTGGCATCAGTCAACTTCAAAATGAGTAGGTAAACCTCAACACTATATTGCTTATGTGTAGCACCCTGCGAGATCAACTTCCTCGGTAATGCTGGTCCCCCTTTATACCTAGACCATGGTAGATAGAAATCTGTTACATATTCTACAAATCAAACAGTAGTGACCATTAGATGACACAATTGAAATATAAACTTAACCACCCAAGTTCCAAGACTTCTCCATTTATATGTTAGAAAGATCCAGAACCTCCAACACTTGATAAATCATACTAAATCACTTCAAAACTCAAAAGTAATTCAGTAATTCAACAAAACAGCAAAACAAAACAAGACTCAAACTTTCATCAATTCAACAGAACAACACAAACTAGAAGCAGTTTTAGTAATTCAACAAAACAAATAAATCACCAATTTCAGTAAAGTTACATACCTGACTCGGTGGCTTGGGCTCCATATCTGACTTGATACGGTGCTCTATGTCCGCTGGGTGGTCCTGGCCTGCTGGGTGTGATTTGCGAGTTGCGAGGGACTGAGGGTGGTGGTGGGTGCGACTTGCAAGGGTGGTGCCGACCTGCTGGGCACTGGGCGCTGGCTGTGTGTTGCAGTGCTGGGCTGCTCTGTCCGCGAGGAGGTCCTGGGTGGGAGCAGTGGAAGGGCTGCGCTAGGAGGAAGGTGGCGGTGGCTGCGAGGTGGTGGGAGGAAGTCTCTCACCGGCGATGGGAGTTGCAGAGAGCGAGGCTGTGAGACCTAGGGAGTAGGGAGAGAGGGGCTAGGGTTCATTTGGGAGTGGGGCTTGGGGGAATGCGGTTCGGTTCGGTTGGGGTTTTCATTATCAGAACCGAAAACCGAACCGAACCGAACTAAAAATAACAAAACATGTTTTTTTCGGTTTTTTTGATTATCGGTTTGTTTGGTTTTCGGTTCGGTTGATCGGTTTAGTTCGGTCTGGATCGGTTTTGAGCACCCCTACCTGCCACGCACACTTTTAAAATCTTCCTAGGCGTGCGCACGCACACCCCTGTGCAGACGCACACGCCCTGTTTCATAATTTTAAACTTTGTTTTCAACTATTTCGGCTTTCCAACAAGGTTGTAAACTTCTATAACACCATTTTAAGGCTTTTGGGCTTAGAATTGAGTATGGGAATAAAGGAAATAGGCTAAGAGTTTTAGTTGATGATTATATTAAAAATTTAGAGAACGGAGGTTTAGGTTTTTGATGTATTGATGTTGACTTTGGTTGAAGAGAAGGAAGAGTAGTAAACTTGGTGATCACTGATGATGAATTGCAAATCTAAGGAACTAATGAGTTCGGAATGGAAATGGTGAATGGCTAAGGTTGATAAAATGAGTATGAGTGGAAGTGTGTTATGAGGAGTGGCCTCTGAGATTGAATATGTAATTATGCTATGCATTGTTCTCCGTCGTAGGGGTTGTGACAGAATCCCGCCTACATTCGGATGTGAGAGTTGAAGCTGGGCTTCTCACTCATACTTTTCGCAACCAGAAGAAGGTGGTAGGGCACATCCCCTCGAAATATTTCCCTCTGAAAGGAGAAGGTGGTAGGGCACTTATCCCTCGGAATTATTCCTCCTGAAAATGCGACTTCTCTCTGATTGCAAGGTGGTAGGGCACTAACACACGGAATCATGCGACAACCAGAGGAAGGTGGTAGGGCACATTCCCTCAGAATATTTCCTTCTGAAAGGAGGTGGTAGGGCACTCTCCCGCAGAATTTTCCTCCTTATGCGCAATAGAGAGACTGGTCCGGGAGTTATCGACCGGATTTGCCGTCGAGTTTGGCATAATAACCGACATGTGATATCACAGCCAATAGGACAGACATTCATCATGTGCATCTTCTATCTGCTTGCTTGCTTTATTTACTTGAGTTTGTCTAATTGTATAACATGCTTACTTGCTTCTTGAATTACTTGTTGTATATGAATATTATCTGTGTTTTACTTGCTTGCACTAATTGTGATTGTCTGGTGCTGAGGAGGTTAGGTAGGCGGTGGCGATGGGATCACATGGAGGGTTGGTTGGCGAGGGCTGTGGGATACAGCGGTGTGACTAGGTTAGTTAGAATTCTCCTAAGTTTAGATAACCCGGCTTATGGTTTAAGTTCTTTATTTATTTATTTCTGTTCTAAGCTTGAAAATTAGTATGTGATGTGAAGTTCTAGGATTGTCTTCGGCGTCCTGGAGCCTTACATCTTACATCATTGGGCACTGTTACCATACTGAGAACCTCCGATTCTCATTCCATACTTTGTTGTTGTTTTTCAGATGCAGGTTGTAATCTACTTTGGTGAGATTGCGGACATGGTGACAGAGCGGAGTATGGTTCTTCCTTGGTTTAATTTATTTTACTTTGATATAGTTACTCTCAAATCTTTTGTATTTTATCTTAATGGCCTTAGAGGCTTACTTGAGAGATAGGTTGTATAAGCTATTTTAATTCTAAACTCTGTATCTATCTAATTATAATTAGTCGGCTTAAACTCTGCAAGCTGCGGCTTGTTCTCTATGATTGTTTATTCTTATATTTATATATGTTTTATTATCTTATACTTATACCTTGTATCTTATGCGTTAGTTTCGTGTGAATGTCTCAATTTCTATATATATATATAAGTATATATATATATATATATGTATGTATGTATGTATGTATGTATGTATAAGCCTTAGAACTGTCGTAACCTCTGATTAACCTTTGCTTTACGGCTAGAGGTAAAGCTTAGGGTAGTTGGGGTGTTACAACGTGCAGTTCAAATAAACTTTGCTTTAATCAAACACTCGATTTCTTCTTTAATCTTTTGATTAATTTTAGGAGCAAATCGTCGAGGTGATTGCTTTACTAGTCGAGCAAATGGTTTTAGTGCTAATCGATGTTCAACAAGAGAACTATAACAATCTCACTATCAGAATGTCACTCTTCCGACTGCGCCACTCTGATAGCTCGGATATTACGATGACTCAAAATATATTTAATAGTAAGATAGGAGCTTGGCTAAAACTTAAAACCATATAACCTTTCGAAATCTTTTAGTTGAAAACATAAATACATACTTACCAAACCATATACAACACTTAACAAGAATATGTATATATATTTATATAATATTGACTTACAAGCATTACATAATACAAATCATATCCCTCTTACAAAAAGTGTAAAGATAAAGGCGAGGAAAAAACATAATATCTAAAATAATACAACACATCATATAAACAGAAACGAAATAAACTCTTTGTGACTTCTTCGTCCATACCCTGAAAAGGAAACACCTGTAGGGGAGTGAGAACATCGTCCTCGCTGGTTCTCACTATAGGGTTACAGAATTGCTATAATAAGATACGTAAAATAAAATTATTTTCAGAATACAGTGACCGTTGTTTGCCTTATGTATCATTTCAAAAACCAAAGATTTACATTCAAAACTCAGAAATCCTTTTTAAAAGAGAAAATCTGTTTATTCTTCAAAATCCAAAACTTTTTCTTGTTGTATCAAATATTAAAAGTTTCCAATATAGTATGAATAAGCAAGTTGCTCCAAGTATAGGTTCATTAAGTCTATGCTGAACCAATTTGATCTTTCATACAGGACTAGACCTCAAACACAAACCAATTATGGCCTCGGGCCCAGCACATAACCAAACACAACCTCAGGCCCAAATAACTCAATCAACATCCATTCCACCACAATTCAACCAATTTCAGTCACAAACACAAGTAGAGAGGTTCAAACACAATCAAAGCAGTTACATCAAGTATAGCAATTAGTAGTTAAACATAATTATTCACATAAGCAAACCACTTACAATATGCATGCCCAAATAATGTCAAATAGTTTCATATGATGAATGTCTATCCTATTGGCTGTGATATCACATTGTTGGTTCAATTTCCAACCCGAAACATCCTTTCGGATGTAGCCCTTCCTGCCATGCCAGGGATATAGTGCCCTGCACACTATCATATCATGCGCATCCTAGGGATATAGTGCCCAGCTCACTCTTGCGGCAGAGAATCTGCCACGCCAGGGATATAGTGCCCTGTACACTCATGCGATAGTAAAGGTTATCAATCATAATTTCATCCTATGGATACAGTGCCCTGCACACTCCTACCGCAGAGAATCTGCCACGTCAGGGATATAGTGCCCTGCATACTCTTGTGCCTTACAGATCGCACCTCAATCAAAACCAAGCTCATCTTTATCCAATTTCAAAATCATTCTTGGCTCATTTTCTTTCAAAAACAAAACGTACTCAGTTCACATCTTGCCAAGAGTCACCTTTTCTCGAATCAATTTTGTTTAAAACCAAACCACTTTTGGTAATATTCTCCGAAACTCCAAACAACTTCAAAATCATATCAAATGTAAATCTCTTCCAAAAGTCATCAAAGTCATTCATTCTAAATTAGGATTTGGTAATCAAATTTAACACCAGAGTCTCAAAACTTTAGGAGAGAACAACATATCTCAATTCCTTAAAATTTATTGAAAACCCTTAAAATTATAGCTTCTTGGTTTAAGTAAATAAAAATAGAATTTAATTTAAAACCGAATCATATAAATCACAAATCCTAAACCCAATTCAAAACTAATCATTTAAAACAAAACCAATCCGTTTTAAATCAAAATCACTTTCAGGTTCTCTCTTAAAACTAATTTTCTGACTTCTTCTAAAACGTCACAAACGGAAATTATTCACTCAAAGTACTATTTCCTTTAAATAATTCAATTCAAAACATAATTCATTATTTTCTTAAATAATTGAAGTGAAATAATATAATTCTGAAATTCTTAATTTTCTAAATAACAGTTTAAACAAAGTCTCATATTTTATAGAAATTTCGACAGCATCTCCCCTAAAACTTAGACTTTGCCACCCTTTTCGGGTCTGATGAGCGGATATTTTATACGCTTTTTGACATCATTTTCATATAGTTTTTGTTATGTTTTATTTAAGTTTTATTATATTTTCATAGTTTTTAGTGTAAAATTTAGATTTTTGGATTCTACTATGAGTTGTTATATTTTATGGTGATTTCAGGTATTTTCTTGCTGAAATTTGAGAGTTTTGACAAAGTCTTATTCAGAGGCAAGGAAAGCGTAGCAGATGCTGTCAGGATCTGACCTCTGTGCATTCAAGCAAGCATTTCTGGAGCGACAGATATTCAAATGGAGCGTTCTCAACGGCTATGGAAAGCTAACATCCAGGACTTTTCAGCAATATATAATAGTCCATACTTGTCTTTAGAGATGAAGGCCGAAAACTGGCGTTCAACGCCAGCCATTTACCCTCCTTCTTGGCGTTGGACCCCAAAAGGGAGCAGCTGGTGTCCAACGCCCAAAGGGGAGTCCAAAGGGGGCGTTCAACGCCCAAGAGCCCTACTAGCACGTGAAGACACCCTTAGCTCAGCCCAAACACTCACCAAGTGAGCCCCGAAAGTGGATTTTCGCACTACAAGCTTAAGCCTATCATATTTCTGTAATCCTTAGTTATTAGATTAGTATATAAAGGAGAATATCACTTTTGTTTTAGAATCTTCAACCACCATAGAATATTTTTTCATATTTTCAAGTTTCATTGTACAGTATGAGCCACTAAACCTCTTAAGTTAAGCTTAGGAGCTTTGCTGAGTTTTATAGATTAATAAAAGCACTACTATTCTATTTTAATTCGTGTTTGATTCTCTCCTAAGATGTATCTTCATTCTTCAACCTTATGAATAAGTTGAACCATCACAAGTTATCTCTATTCTACATGGGTTCAGCGAGCGTCTTTCATTGGATATCAATGAACCACTAGCTTGAGGATACATCTCTTAGACGGCTAATCCACGACTTCATTGGGGTCTTCTCAAGATATCAGTTCAGCAAAGGTATGGGGAGATTAGGGTCTTTGTAGTAAATGCTAGAACCAAGGCGCAACATTCTCTGATCCGAAAGATTCGAACTTGTCTGTGGCGTTTTGAGTAGGATCACCAAGGGGGTGAACTGCAAGAGCTTCACCCTCATTCAGACTGGATGCGCACTAAACCTGGTGTTCAGCCTAGAGGAAGATTGGCGGCCTCTCAACCGGCGTTGATCATATACAGCCCGCTATAGAAGAAATCATTCACAGTTGGAGTAGACAGTAAGAAAGTTTTGATCCAGAAGAACAAAGCATCTTCGAAACCTTAACCATCTTCTTATTATTAGATTCACAATTACTGAGTAACGTTATCTTTATTTTACTTTTATGCATTTAAACAACTACACAACTTTTTCTATCCGCCTAACTAAGATTCACAAGATAACCACTGTTTGATCTAAGCCAACAATCTTCATGGGATTGACCCTGACTCACCTCAGGTATTACTTGGACGACCCAGTGCACTTGCTGGTTCAGTTGTGCGAAGTTAAATTCCGCGCATCAAGTTTTTGGCGCCGTTGCCAGGGATTGTTCGTGTTTGAACAAACTAACGGATTATCTTGTTGTTTATATTAGGTATTATTTTTAATTTTATTTGAGTATTTTATTTTCTTTTTAAAAAATGAAAATTTTTTCAAAAATCTTTTCCTCTCTTTATTAATTTTTATCTTTTGTTTGAGTCTTTTGTTCTTGTTCTTGTTAGAGTTCGAACTTTCTTGAGTCTTTTTCCAAAAATTTTCAAAAATAGTGTCTTTTGTTTGAGTCTAGTGTCAAATCTTAAGTTTGGTGTCCATTGTGTGTTCTTTAATTGCTTTGAATTTTTAGAGTTTGTTCTTGGTGTTCTTCTTAGTCTTCAAGTTGTTCTAGTTTTTCTTCTTGTTTTAATCTTTAAAATTTTAAGTTTGGGGTCTTTAGGTGTTTTTCTTTAAAATTTTCGAAACTTAGTGTCTTTAGATCTAAAAATTTTAAGTTTGGTGTCATTTTTTTGGTGACTAAGTTTGGTGTCATTTAGTTGTTTTTCTCTTTCTTCATTAATTCAAAAAAATCAAAAAAATATCTTTTCCATTTTTAATCAATATTTTCAAAAATTTCAAAAGATTTCAAATTTTAATTTCAAAATCATTATCTTATCTTATCTTAGTTTCAAAGATATGGATTGCCTTCGTCGTTCTCCTCTGGTCGCGTTCATCTTCTCTTTTTTTTTCTTTTAATCTGGTTACGTTACATTTATCTTCTTCCAATTCTTCTTCATTTTCTCCTTCGATCTGCACTTCTGAATCAAAACAATGAATGACTCAACTTCAAATAAGTTGAATGAGAGCGATTTGGATTATTCTTCTTAAACGAATCAAACTGACGAAGTTTGAATTATTCAATTTTGAATCGAATTAAATGGAATGCAATTGCTAATTTGAATTTATTTGAATAGACGGAGGTGTACTGAATTGAATAATTGAAGTGAATTGATAATCCGTAAATTATAGACAGAACTATTTGAATTTGATTTTATATAATAGATTATGTTTCGTTCACTCAGTACTATACAATTATTTCACCATGAGTACGGTGTTCGGTTCATTATGCAGAAAGCTGTTTGAATTTGATGTTATATAATAGATTATGTTTCGTTCACTCAATACTATATAATTGTTTCACTATGAGTACGTGTTTGATTCATTATGCAGAAAGATGTTCGAATTTGAATTTATATAGTGGAAAATGTTCCATTTATTCAGTACTATACAATTGTTTCACTATAATAACATGTTCGGTTCATTTCTGTTCTGTACAATTTAAAACACTTTCTCCTCACCTTCTACTGCTTCTTCACCATAGAGAGAAGGAGGACAAGATAAAAAATACAACAGCAACAACAATAAAAGAATGACGATAAGGAAAAAATACGTGAAGAAGAAGGAATGCAAAAAAGAAGGAGGAGAATGAGGAGGAGGAAGAACACGAAGAAGAAGGCGAAGAAGAAGAAGACGCTCCGTGCGTAAACGAGCGTGAAAAGAAGAAGAGAAGAAGAAAGAGAAGAAGCGTTGGGTAAGAATGGTTTCGTATGTGTTGGACGCGTGTATTATTTCACATTTTATTTAATGGTATTGGATTTTTTTAGTGTTAGACCAACTTAGATGAACTAGAATACAAAATTACATGGATGTATAACATGATATATATACACATACTACTAGAAAATTAGTTATTACAGACGGATATTTCTGACGGATTTTATCCCATGGAAATATAGACAGAATTTCAGAGAAATTTTTTTGTCGAAAAACAAAAAAAAATGAATTAGCATAAATTACAAACAGAAAATAAAATCCATCAATAATTCTATCGGTAAAATTAATTTTTTTTCATAGAAAATGATTACAGACAAAAAATCCATCTATAATTAAATAGACAAAACGTTGTCCTTTAGTAAATTATTACAGACAGAAAAATCCGCCTGTAATTTAAAATTTTCCGTCGAAAACATGGAGCTAACACTAACTTACACCCTAGTCTCTTGAGCTCCATTCACCCTCCACACAAGTGAAGAACTTCTTCCTCTCTCCGTCCACGCTCTCTTACCGTCCACAAGCTTCTTTCACCGTTGCCACCGCCGCTCGCGTCGCACAATCTCATCACTGACCTCAGCAACAACCATTCGCTGGTTATCCTCATCCACCGGTTTAGGAATTACTACACTGATCCTTCAGGGAAGATCTCTGCCTCTGGTGGTCGTGGAGGTAGTCGCGTCGTCGTTGTTCTCACCGCTCTGGGCCCATTCGCCTCCTTCATGCACGGTGTCATCTCCCTCCAACTTTGCCGACGGCGATTCAACCCCTCCGCTGCTACTCCGCCGCCCTGGATGGCAACTTCCTCCTCAGCTCGGCCCGAGCCGTTTCCTCCAAATGTGCCAAATGTAGATCCAGGTGTTCTTCTCTTGTATGTTCTGGAATGAGAGGTAATTTTGAATGCAGTTTTTGGAATTGAATTTTGGAATCCTGCTTGAACTGAAATTGCTCTTAATTATACTGGTTGAAATTCAAAATTGAAAGCTAATTCTTCTTCTTCAGCCAAATCTGTTGCTTCTTTTTCGTTTTCTACATAAATAGACAAAGATGAATGCTGAATTATTGCTCGATCTGCCAGCTCTGTTGATTTTGTTTGTTGTTGAGGTTAAAATGTAAAATTGAAATCTGATGAGTCTCTTTCTTCTCCTTTGATGTGAACTTCTTCTGTAAGTTTTGGATTCCTTGCTGATTCTGAAGCTTTTGCTGTTGTAGACTCTAATTCTGCAATTTTATATTCTGAATCTGAATTCCAAAATTGGAGATGTGATTATTGAATTTTCTGCTGCTAGCTTTGCTGAATTGTTGCTGAGTAGTAAAAATTCTGCATTTGATTTGGCTTGAATCTGGAAAATTGGAGGCTCCTGGAGTCGTTAATGATCGTTGATTTGGCTGTGGTTACTGTTCTAAGGTCGTATAATGAGACTGCATTTTTGGTTAGTCAAAATGATCCTGTCACCATCTTCAATTAAGCTCTGTCATATAAGCTCTGGCCCTGTTATTGTTTCTAGACTAGTATGATTTTCCCTTTAATTCATGAAACAGGTTTGGGAAGGACATGAATTTCAGTACCAAGATGAACTTGCCAAATTGGTGGTGTCTCTAGAATGTTTCTTTAGGTTCGATGTGCCGGCTCAGACTTCAAGAGATACCAAAGAGACCTTGCTCAAAGTCACAAGGATACTTAGTGCTGTTAGGAAGCTGCCCTTAGCTAGAACTGAAAGCGCAACTGGTTCGGCTTCTGACTTGGATTCTATGCCTCTGGAATCAGATGTGTGTGGCACTCTACCACTGCAGCTGAATGATGAAAAGGATAGGAAACTTGATTCTACTGAGGAATCTGCCGAATTAGAGTGCCTTGCTAAGCCAATCTTGGAAGATATTGCCAGCCTTGTGCAGAAAGGTAGCCAAGTAAGTTTCTATATTCTTCTGCCATTTATCTTCAAGTGAACAATCAATTTAATTAGAAGCCACAGCTGAATTTGATATCATGTCCCTCAAATTGAAGCTCACAAAGCTTTAAGTTTGCAAGTTCTGACAAATTAAACCTTTAACAATGACAAACATGAGTGGATGAATGGCAGGGCAAAATGATTCTGTTTAGCTGAGCTTTTAAAGACAAGCAGTGGAATAATGTTCATAGCCACTGAACTTAAAAACTGATTTAACTAGAAGAAAGCTAAGGGACTTCTGTTTTGTAGGATTTGATAAATATATATGTTTCTTATACACATTTCTTTTATGATCCTTTTTAAATTGACAAGTTAAAATACAGGAAGGGACCAATATATATATATATATATATATGACTTGACTTCTGAGAAAGTTCTCTTATGAAGGGACCAATATATATGCAGGCAGAGGCAGAAATACATAAAAGGCATCAAGACTTGCAAAGCAAGCATGAAGGAAGTGGGAGACTGAGAAGCATTATTGAGTTTTTTGGCAGTAGAATGGACTTTACAGTTAGTGATTCCATTGTATTCATTGAAAATAATTTGATTGCTGAAGATATCTCTAAACTAGAAGATGCGTTTAAGCAGCTATTGTCATTTTTCAAGTTTGTATATTTTTAGCTTTATCTTGTTCATGTTTAGCCAAAGATTCATTTCTTGTGTTGTAATCACTTGAAAGATTTTTTTCAGTACCATTGGTGCACGAAATTGTGATCACTACAACTTCGCACAACTAACCAGCAAGTGTACTGGGTCGTCCAAGTAATAAACCTTACGCGAGTAAGGGTCGATCCCACAGAGATTGTTGGTATGAAGCAAGATATGGTCACCTTGTAAATCTTAGTCAGGCAAACTCAAATGGATATGAATGATGAATAAAACATAAAGATAAAGATAGAGATACTTATGTAATTCATTGGTGGGAATTTCAGATAAGCGTATGAAGATGCTGGGTCCCTTCCGTCTCTCTGCTTTCCTACTGTCTTCATCCAATCCTTCTTACTCCTTTCCATGGCAAGCTGTATGTAGGGCATCACCATCATCGGTGGCTACTTTCAATCCTCTCGGGAAAATGGTCCTATGCGCTGTCATTGCATGGCTAATCGTCTGGAGGCATCACCCATGGTTGATGGCTACATCCCGTCCTCTCAGTGAAAACGTTCCTATGCTCTGTCACAGCACGGCTAATCATCTGTCG
>NC_029779.3:10216780-10217063 GCF_000817695.3 Arachis duranensis | reverse complement strand
CCGTTGAAAATACATAAGAACAAGGTCTAGGCATGGCCGAATGGCCAGCCTCCCAAAGTGATCAAAAGATCTAAAGATCAAAAGATTCCAAAGATCAGAAGATGAAAATACAATAGTAAAAGGTCCTATATATATAGAACTCGTAGCCTAGGGTTTACAGAGATGAGTAAATGACATAAAAATCCACTTCCGGGCCCACTTGGTGTGTGCTTGGGCTGAGCATTGAAGCATTTTCGTCTAGAGACTCTTCTTGGAGTTAAACGCCAGCTTTGGTGCCATTTTG
>NC_029779.3:10212155-10214906 GCF_000817695.3 Arachis duranensis | reverse complement strand
ACCTTTGATCAAAGTTGACCCTTCTAGTGTAAGGATGTTCATCTCCTTGCATCATGGGCAAGTTGAATGCCAACCTTACATTTTTCGGACTAAAATCCAAGTATTTCCCCCGAACCATAGTAAGCCAATTCTTTGGATCCGGGTTCATACTTTGATCATGGTTCTTGGTGATCCATGCATTGGCATAGAACTCTTGAACCATTAAGATTCCGACTTGTTGAATGGGGTTGGTAAGAACTTTCCAACCTCTTCTTTGGATCTCATGTCGGATTTCTGGATACTTATTTTTCTTGAGCATGAAAGAGACCTCAAGGATCACCCTCTTCTTGGCCACAACTTCATAGAAGTGGTCTTGATGGACCTTTGAGATGAATCTCTCCATCTCCCATGACTTGGAGTTGAAAGCAACTGCTTTCCCTTACCTTTTCCTAGAGGCTTCTCCAACCTTAGGTGTTATTAATAGTTATGGAAAACAAAAAGCTGAGCTTTTTCACACCAAACTTAAAAGTTTTGCTCGTCCTCGAGCAAAAGTAGAAAGAAGAGAGTAGAAGAAAAAGAAATGAAGGAGATGGAAATGGCTTTGTGGTTCGGCCAAAGGGGGAGAAGTAGTGTTTAGGTTGTGTGAAAATGAAGGACTGAAGATGGGTTTATATAGGATTGCTCGTCCTCGAGCAAAAGAAAAAAGAAGAGAGTAGAAGAAGAAAAAATGAAGGAGATGGAGATGGCTTTGTGGTTCGGCCAAGGGGGAGAAGTAGTGTTTAGGTTGTGTGAAAATGAAGGAGTGAAAAGGGGTTTATATAGGGGGGAAGAGAGGGATGGGATTTGATAGGTGAAGGGTTTTTGGGGAAGAGGTGTTGAGGTGATTGGTGAATGGGTGAGGAAGAAGAGAGAGAGTGGTGGGGTAGGTGGGGATCCTGTGGGGTCCACAGATCCTGAGGTGTCAAGGAAAAGTCATCCCTGCACCAAGTGGCGAGCAAAAATGCTCTTTGTGCCAATTCTGGCGTTAAACGCCGGGCTGGTGCCCCTTTCTGGCGTTTAACGCCAAGTTCTTGCCCTTTACTGGTGTTTAACGCCAGTCTGGTGCCCCTTTCTGGCGTTAAACGCCCAGAATGGTGCCAGACTGGGCGTTAAACGCCCATCTGCTAGCCTTACTGGCGTTTAAACGCCAGCAAGATCTTCCTCCAGGGTGTGCTGTTTTTATTTCTATTTTTTTTCTGTTTTTGCTTTTTCAATTGATTTTGTGACTTCTCATGATCATCAACCTACAGAAAACATAAAATAACAAAAAGAAAATAAAATATAATATAATATTGGGTTGCCTCCCAACAAGCGCTTCTTTAATGTCAGTAGCTTGACAGAGGGCTCTCACGGAGCCTCACAGATGCTCAGAGCAATGTTGAAACCTCCCAACACCAAACTTAGAGTTTGAATGTGGGGGTTCAACACCAAACTTAGAAGTTGGTTGTGGCCTCCCAACACCAAACTTAGAGTTTGACTGTGGGGGCTCTGTTTGGCTTTGTTTTGAGGGAAGCTCTTCATGCTTCCTCTCCATGATGACAGAGGGATATCCTTGGGCCTTAAACACCAAGGATTCTTCATTCACTTGAATGATCAATTCTCCTCTGTCAACATCAATCACAGCCTTTGCTGTGGCTAGGAAGGGTCTGCCAAGGATGATGGAATCATCCATGCACTTCCCAGTCTCTAGGACTATGAAATCAACAGGGATGTAATGGTCTTCAACCTTTACCAGAACATCCTCTACAAGTCCATGAGCTTGTTTCTTGAATTGTCTGCCATCTCTAGTGAGATTTTTGCAGCTTGCACCTCAAAGATCCCTAGCTTCTCCATTATAGAGAGAGGCATGAGGTTTACACTTGACCCTAAGTCACACAAGGCCTTCTTGAAGGTCATGGTGCCTATGGTACAAGGTATTGAAAACTTCCCAGGATCCTGTCTCTTTTGAGGTAATTTCTGCCTAGACAAGTCATCCAGTTCTTTGGTGAGCAAAGGGGATTCATTCTCCCAAGTCTCATTTCCAAATAACTTGTCATTTAGCCTCATGAGTGCTCCAAGGTATTTAGCAACTTGCTCTTCAGTGACATACTCATCCTCTTCAGAGGAAGAATACTCATCAGAGCTCATGAATGGCAGAAGTAAGTCCAATGGAATCTCTATGGTCTCATTTTGAGCCTCAGATTCCCATGGTTCCTCATTAGGGAACTCATTGGAAGTCAGTGGACGTCCATTGATGTCTTCCTCAGTGGCGTTCACTGCCTCTTCCTCCTCTCCTAATTCGGCCATGTTAATGGCTTTGCACTCTCCTTTTGGAATTTTTTTTGTATTGCTTGGAAGAGTACTAGGAGGGAGTTCAGTAATTTTCTTACTCAGCTGTCCCACTTGTGCCTCCAAATTTCTAATGGAGGACCTTGTTTCAGTCATGAAACTTTAAGTGATTTTGATTAGATCAGAGACCATGGTTGCCAAGTCAGAATGGCTCTGCTTAGAATTCTCTGTCTGTTGCTGAGAAGATGATGGAAAAGGCTTGCCATTGCTAAACCTGTTTCTTCCACCATTACTATTGTTGAAACCTTGTTGAGGTCTCTGTTGATCCTTCCATGAGAGATTTGGATGATTTCTCCATGAAGGATTATAGGTGTTTCCATAGGGTTCTCCCATGTAATTCACCTCTTCCATTGAAGGGTTCTCAGGATCATAAGCTTCTTCTTCAGATGAAGCTTCCTTAGTACT
>NC_029779.3:10210092-10210975 GCF_000817695.3 Arachis duranensis | reverse complement strand
AAACCTTTCTCAACAGAAAAGGCAACATACTTGAAATGTTGAATCAAATCATTAATTGATAGCAAGTATTTTTGAAAATGGAAAGAAATTGATTTTGAAAAAGATTTGATTGAAAATATATGATTTGAAAAAGATTTGATTTTGAAAAGATTTTGAAAACTAAAAAAAAATTGATTTGAAAACAAAATCTTCCCTCTTGTGCCATCCTGGCGTTAAACGCCCAGAATGGTGCACATTCTGGCATTTAACGCCCAAACTACTACCCTTTTGGGCGTTAAACGCCCAGCCAGGCACCCTGGCTGGCGTTTAAATGCCAGTTTGCCCTTCTTCACTGGGCGTTTTGAACGCCCAGCTTTTTCTGTGTAATTCCTCTGCAGTATGTTCTGAATCTTCAATTCTCTGTATTATTGACTTGAAAAGACACAAATTAAAAATATTTTTGGATTTTTAATAATGAGGAGTAATCAAAATGCAACTAAAATCAAATAACAATGCATGTAAGACACCAAACTTAGCAGTTTGTATACTACTGACACTGACAAAATGAGAATGCATATGAGACACAACAAAACACTCAAGTCAAGAGAATTTAGAGATCAGAGCAATGAAATCATCAAGAACAATTTGAAGATTACTTAAGACACATGAATGAATGCAAGAAGAACAGCAACATGCAATTGACACCAAACTTAACATGAGACTCTAGACTCAAACAAGAAACATAAAATATTTTTTGTTTTTATGATTTTGTAAAAAATTTTTTTGGATTTTTCGAAAATTAAGTGGAAAAAGAAAATAAAGGTATCAAAATTCTTAATGAGAATTCCAGGAATCATTGCAATGCTAGTCTAAGACTCCGGTCCAGGAATTAGACATGGCTTCA
>NC_029779.3:10164162-10208811 GCF_000817695.3 Arachis duranensis | reverse complement strand
TATCATATATTGCTGGAAAGCCCAGGATGTCTACTTTCCAACGCCGTTGAGAGCGCGCCAATTGGGCTTCTGTAGCTCCAGAAAATCCACTTCGAGTGCAGGGATGTCAGAATCCAACAGCATCTGCAGTCCTTTTTAGTCTCTGAATCAGATTTTTGCTCAGGTCCCTCAATTTCAGCCAGAAAATACCTGAAATCACAGAAAAACACACAAACTCATAGTAAAGTCCAGAAAAGCGAATTTTAACTAAAAACTAATAAAAATATACTAAAAACTAACTAGATCATACTAAAAACATACTAAAAACAATGCCAAAAAGCGTACAAATTATCCGCTCATCAACCATCCCACTGCCTCAGAAGGGCCCTACTTAATTGAATTGCTACTCATTTTTCATTATGTTACTCATCACTTGATTTTATTTGTATATGATGGTAAACGAAGTTGTTTAAGTCCAGAAATCTGTCTAGAAATTTGAAATGTTTTGATGGTGTCCTTCTTTCATTTTTTTAACACTTCATTTTTGTTCTAATGAGTCTTGTACTTTATAATCACAACGCTTTCATAGTTCCATGGTTCTTAATTGGTAGTTGCCTGATGGTTTCCTTGATTATATATATTGGTACTTTGTAATTCCTAAGGGGAAATTATACAAGAGAACTAAAATATATATTATTGCCATTTGTATTGGTAATAAGCTGCATAAATATTTGATCGTAATGAATCTGAGATATTTACAGTTTGAGGCTACTGCTTCATCACCAGTCTGCAGTTGATGCTGATCAATTGGAAGGGTCTGTGACATCTCTATCAAATTTGGATGATTCTGATTCTTCTAAATATCTAGTTCGGAAGAAGGTTCAAGAATCCTTGGAAAACTTAAAGGAGGAGGCAGTTGTTCCTAAAAGGTTATTTCAAGAGATTTCCGATGTCACATTCACTTTTGTTCGTTGCATTTGTTAGCAGATCTCTAATGGAGCTTGTAGCTTATAGCTTTTAGCTTTATCTTTGTGTTATTTGATCGGTGTTCCTTTTGCTGTGTTGTGTTATGTTGTGAACTCTGATCTACATGACTTAACATGTTTTAGTTGATTATCGTGTTTTAGTTGATTTCCTTTGTTATGATGAATTATGGTTCCTTGTTGTCCATGTATATATATCAGTTGCATTAATTGCCATTTTAGGTTAATAGAGACAATGCAATTGAAAGAACTGCTAATGTCAGAGTAGTTATATGCTGTAGAAATAGAATCAATGCTTTATAATGGCGTGGTCTTCATTTTTAGTTGCCAGAGCATAGTTTTTCAATGATTTGTCAAGCTGAAGCATCAACTACTCATTGTTCTTCTGACTTTCACATCCTTAATGATTTATTATCAATTGTTTGTTCTATTTGCGTTTCGATAGTTTTGGTCTAATTTAAGAATAATATGGATCCCTTGTCTTTCGGAACTTACTAGGACCCTTATACTGAGACAATTTATGTGAAGGAACTTGAGGGGTGGTCAATACTAGCCTCTGCAAGAAAGCTTTGTATTATAGAAGTTGTCTAAGTCATTTATCATTTCACACTTGTGGCAATAGTTGAGCCACACATGAAAGAGCTAGTGCAAATGATTTGAAGTTATTTTTAAGTTTCTTATGATTTCTTTGCAGTGCAGGAAAATGGGTTTGTGGACATTACTTGAGGGGTTCATGCTTCTTGCAAATGCACTAGCGATACTAAATGAGGACCGATTTCTGGCACCTAGAGGATGGGGCTTATCTGATTTTTCAAGTGGCAGGACAAAATCTTTCAAAGACCAGCTCATAGGTCTTATTTACGCAACTCAGTACCTAAGAGTTCCTCTCATACTTCTCAACTCCATCTGCATCATTTTGAAATTTGTTTCTGGGTAATAAGATCTTTATATGGTAAATCTTTAAAATGGATTAAGCTTATGCAATATCTACTGTCTATTCTATATCAATGCTCTACACATTGGAATAAAACTTGATTGTGCTTGTTCATATTGCATCAAATTAATAATTTTTAAATATATTATCTTTTTCATTAGGACATTATGCGTGACTGAAACTTAATGCTCTATGATCACTGACGGAAATGCAACATCATTTTCAGCTATCAAGAAGAGGATGGAAAAGGATATTGATGAAGTTAGAAAGATTGCACATGGTGTCAAAACAAAAATAGAAGCTATAAACAGAGATGTAATGAGACAAAGATAATAACTTGATGTTTTAGTAGATTTTAGTCCTGAAATTTCAAACATGAGGAATTTTTTATATGGTCTTATTATTTGCATAACTTAGTATAGTTGAACAATACATTGAGTTTATGTTTTGAATTATAGTTGATGTATCAACACACTTTGATGTATGGTTGTTACTTATTATTATAGTTGATGATCAATACATTTTGTTTATGTTTTGAATTATATTGACTTGCTTGTTTATAGTACTTTTCTTTTAGTTTGATAATACGATAAATTTATTTATTTTTTGAAATATTATAAATATTCGAATACAAATTAGATAAAAAATTTGTATTAAATTTATATTTATTTTGTATGAAAACAAGCTTATTTTGTAATTAGAAAAATAAAAAAATTTATTTTACCTTACTGACGGATTTACAGACGGATTTTCTGTCTGTAATCAAAGTATAAGATGATTTTTTAAAGTTCAAATTACAGACGAAAAATCTGTCGGAAAATCTATCTGTAATTATAGACGGAAAATCCGTCTGAAAATCCGTATGTAATTACAGACGAAAAATCTGTCTGAAAATCTGTCTGTAATTACAGACGAAAAATCTGTCTGAAAATCCGTCTGTAATTACAGATGGAAAATTCGTCGAAAAGTTCGTCGCCTTCGAAAAACGGATAGAGAATTTACAAAGGAAAAATCTGTCGGTAACTAATAAAAATCCGTCGGTAATTTTCTGACGGAAAAAAATCTGTTGGTAAATAATTTCCGACGGGACTTTTACAGAGGAACAAAATACGTCGATAATTTTGTCGGTAACCAAAAATTCGTCTGTAATAAAAACTAAATCTGTTTGTATTAAACTATTTTCTAATCGTGATATATGAGAACCTACTCAAGATATAATGGAAATTGAGATTTTGAATAATAAATAGGGTTGTAAGAAAAATGTAATAGTGATTTCGAATTAATTTATTTAGATTTGTCCATTTAAGAGAATAATAATATAGGTGTTTATCTGATTTAATTTACAATATCTCTATTTTAGCCATTTTATCTATAATTACACCATTGCATATTATTTGCATTATAACACGTCAATTTTTATTAATCACATATGAATATGTAATATAACGTAACTATAAGTTTGTATTTTTTTAGTAATTATTAAAAAATATTTATAAAAAAAATATAGTATAGAATAATAAAATGAGTAATGATTAGGATGCCTAATTTATCATCTTAATACTTAAATGAATAAGAATTTAAATATATATGTTATTTTCATAAATATTAAAAAGATAAAAAATAAAAAATTATTTATTTATAAATTAGGAAAATAACTAGAAGGATGAATTAAGATTTTTAATGATTTTTATATAAATTAAATAAATTAGTAAAAAATATAAACTTAAAAAATACTAATAAAAATATAAATTGAATAGATATTTTTTATACATCACATAGGTGTATATACTAGTATATAATAAAAAATAATTTCGCCTAATAGTAGTCAAGTTGTTCCCAATTTAAAAAAAAAAATCAGTTGTCACCTTAACCCAAAAAACAAAAGGACAATCGGATAATGTCTCAATTCTCGAAAGAGTGATAATTTGATAAATAATTTTTAAAATATTGATATTTCAATAAAAAAGCTAAATAAGAGATATAAAAAAGAATAATACTATACGATTAAGTTTTTTTATTAATTAAATCTAACTAAATTAATTTAATATAATAAAAATTAGTTATGATTAGCATTATTTTAAATTTTATTTAGTTTATAAAAAAACTTAAATGTTTAGTATCACTTTATAAAAAAAGATCAAACCAATAAATATATCAATTTTTTAATATATGTTTTATACATGTATAATTTAATTTTTTTAATATATATTTTACAATTTTGATTACTCATTATTTTCATATACACATGAGATAGATATCTGATTTTCGAAATCATTTAAGTTTCAAAAGGAATAATGCATTTATAGTTGAATATTGAATAAATGATTGATCAGCATTAATTTCAATTTTGAATGTTAATCGCGTGATTATTGATGTTTTCTTTTTAAAAGGAGAAAAAAGGTTCACTTTCAAAACAAAAGGATTAAAATTTGGATCCAAAAATTAATTGTCCACTAAGCAGCAATTAAATTCATGAATCTTTTTCATTAAGATCTATATAACATAGTAACGTAACCTTATTATCTATGTATATATATAGTAGTAAAATATTTTTTTTATTGTTCACACCTCCCAGTATCCTCCAATTCGGTAGAACTGTCGCGAATCTGAACTCTATTTAATTAAGAAAATGAAATACAGAAAGAAATAATAAAGAAATGGATACGTAAATCTAGGCATGGATGAAGAACAAGTAACATAGAACAAGTGTTGATAATATAAGAGTGATATATAGAGAGTCTCTCTCCGAATATTTTGTATACTCTTTGACTCTCATACAATACATAACACTCAGCATGATGTTGAACCCATCGTCGTGCTTCTTCTACTCCTCTCTTCTCCTCCTTCTAACGGCAGCAGCGTTTGTCACCGTCCTCGCCACCGTCACCTATGACGGCAGATCCTTAATCATTGATGGCCAACATAGAATCTTATTCTCCGGTTCTATTCACTATCCTCGCAGCACTCCTGAGGTACCTACACATACCTTCATTCTTTTTGTTATTTAGATCATTTTTCATTAGCAATAACGTAGACTCAATTCTTTTAAATACGTATTTACATTATGTTTATATACGTAGGCAAATGATATTTATACGTTTAAATAAGAGTTTTTTTTTTTTTAGAACAATGCTAATTGATTGTCTCTGTTATTAGGCAAGAAAATTTTCAAAGAAAGCATTGATTTACATTTAGTTCTTGCAAGCCTTATTAATATGTTCGATCTTGTCTAAATAATGTGAGATTCTAATACATTAATAATTATTATTCTTCTATGTTATAATCGTATTATTAAAATTTAATTTAATAGATTTGATTTTACTCTAAGAAAGAAAAATTGAGTTGCGAATTAAAATACTTATATAGAGTATTATTATTGATCATATATTTTCAACTAGTATGATACATCAAATAAACTAAGATTATACATTTATCTTTAGGCTATTTGAGATTGTAATAGAACATTATATCATTTATTATAAGTTTAATATATCTACTAGTATAAGACATTTATGTATGTAAATACTTAATTTCTTAACTACAATAATATGTATAGTGGCATCTGCTGTATATTATGTGCATAGTTTTCACATGGGGTTGGTGGCCCATGAGAAAGAGGTTGATCTCCATAAAATTATTCTGAACTTTGATCTTTGATCCACGCTATTAAGCTTTATTTTTTTAATTCAATAATATTTAAAAGACAATAAAAAAATAATTTAAATAGTCTAAAATTATTTTATTTAATATTTATTAGTTATCGCTAAAATAATTACATAATTTTAAATATAATTAATATATAATTACAAATATTATTATGTCTATAAAATTATAATTATTATGTTATATAAAATAATTTGATATTTTCTACTCCTTATCATTAATTATCATTTTTAATTTAGTTGACCACTATGATGTGTGAGTTATTAATTGTGAGCGCATATGTATATATATAAGCTCTACATGTTTACATTTATATCTCCAGCCATTTTAATGTTTGAGTCAAGCTTATATTGTTAACAATTGCTCGTTCAAATAAAAATGACATATTAGACAAGAGCTTGATATCATGTTCCTCTTTTTTATTTATATTTATATTTACTTATTTTTGGTTGGGTGATAAGGGCGGAGCTAGATGAAATATTAGAGAGGGGCTAAAAATATTTACACAATAAAATAAGACTAAAATAAAATTTTAAAGAGATTAAATTAAAATTTATATATAATTTATATATAAAAAATTAAAATTATACCCCTTTTTATCTATGTAGCTCCGCCCCAATTGGGTGAGAACCTAGCTTTTAAATAACTTATTGATAACATTGTTCCAATATAATAATAAAATAAAGATATTATTTATATATGAAGAATGCTAGGGGACAATGATTTTGTTGAACAATATGAACAATCACCAATTAAATAAAAATACAATACACCTCCAAATTAATCCTCTAAATTTTAATATTAAAATAATCATTCGTACACTAGTAAAATGAACATCTGATATATCTTTTGTTTACATTGTTTAATATTTTCATTATTTACCTATACTTTTCCTTTATATATTCTTGAAGCATTTGTTTTCCTGAAAAATATTTTAATTAAAATATATTTGATTAATTTTCATTCTTTTTTACTCTATTTATTTCAAAATAATTATCGACTAATTTGGTACAAAAAAAAACTAATTAATGTCTTTAAATATCAATCGGACTCTTATATACAATGATTTATTTTTTAAAAATAAATCAAGTTAATCAAAGTGATAATATTTTAAAATAAATAGAAGAACTTAAACTGAATATGAATATCTTTAAATGTGTTTAGTTATTCAAATTATTATTGATATTAATTAATTTTTTAACTAGAAACGTCCAATGAAATCCATGTGTTTTGCGATAAAATACATGTATCAATACAGCTCATATCACTAATCATGTTTTAATCATTACAACTAAAAAAGAGACAATTCAGACAAATGTCTTTCATACTTTGTACCGATTTTGATTATGTTCAGATTTTTTTGACAATAGCAATCAATTTTTTTAATTTTAAATTCTAAACTCTTAAATTTTAAAATCTAAATTTTAAATATTAAAATTCTCTAAAAATAAAAGTTAAAAAAATAATTTTACAATAAAATTGTCTAATTTAACTAACTAAAAGATAGTTCTTTTTTTTTTAGAAAAAAAATTGTTTTGTTGATGTTGTGCAAGAGCATACAAAAAATGTTAATTTGTTGTCAATTTTAATAGATGTGGCCTGATTTAATCACAAAAGCTAAAGAAGGAGGGTTAGATGTCATACAAACTTACGTCTTTTGGAACCTTCATGAGCCTCAACAAGGACAGGTAACCTAAAACTAATAACTAACTAGTGTTCATTATATTCACATATAGAATTAATTATGGTTTAATTATCCTATCGGATCTTATAGTTTTACTGAATTTTCAATTAAATTCTTATATATTTTTTTGATTGATTCTCTATACTATATTAGATTTTGTAATTAAGTCTCTACTGTGATAAAAACATTGAAATTAATAGAATATTCCGTTAAGCAAAACAACTATGCCTAACACTTAACTGAATATTTTATATAATTTAATAGAATATTCTATTAATTTCAATATTTTTGTCATGGTAAGGACTTTGTTACAAAATCTAATATGATATAAAAACTTAATTAAAAATTTGATAAAATTATAAGAACGGACAGAATAATTCAACCATTAATTATTTATTTTATTTTATGACTTTGTTATGGCACTTGAATTTGCAGAACAACTTTAGTGGAAGACGTGATTTAGTGAGATTCATTAAGGAAATTCAAGCACAAGGCTTATATGTAACCCTTCGAATTGGACCCTACATTGAGAGTGAATGGACTTATGGGTTAGATCCCTTTTCAAGCTAATATTACTTACCAACAAATTATATTTTTTTAAAATATATATTAACTGGATCTAATGAACTCTTAGCAAAATAATAATCATAATAATAAGTACTTGTAATAGTTAAGCATATTAAAGAAATTGCTTAATTACTTCTGATTTTGTGGCTGCAGGGGTCTACCATTGTGGTTACATGACATTCCGGGTATTACTTTTAGAACTGATAACAATCAATATAAGGTATTATATATAGTTCTTTAATTTTTATGAATAATATTGGTGAAAACTTAGGTGTAATTAATTAATTTTATGTGAAGTTAATAATTGAGATTTGTTAGATAATAATTTAGTTAAACCTATTAAATTATTTAACGATCTTCAGTTATCAATTTCATATAAAATTAACTGCAGTTGAGTTTTTACCAAATAATATTGGTGGTTCATATCTTCAATATTTAACTGATAGTAACTTTTTTATTTAAACTTTATATTGGTGTTGACTTAATGCATAGAACATTTTTGTTATAGCTTAGTAATAGAAGCACTTCTCTGACATTTATAATAAGTATTTAATTAATTTGGGAATGATTAATGGCAGTTTCACATGCAAAGGTTCGCTGCCAAAATAGTCAACCTGATGAAATCAGCCAATCTTTATGCTTCTCAAGGAGGGCCTATAATACTTTCTCAGGTTCAAATCATTCTAAGTCAACTACAACAACTTCTTGCTAATTATAAACACATACTTTAGTAGTATTATACTATCGTTAATCCAAATTGTTGATATAATTGTAGATTGAAAATGAATATGGAAATGTTGAAAAGGCTTATCATGAGCAAGGAACCTCCTATATTCGTTGGGCTGCTCAAATGGCCGTTGGACTCAATACTGGGGTGCCTTGGGTTATGTGCAAGCAAGATGATGCCCCTGATCCAATGGTTAGTACTCTCTTTAAAGAACTATTTAATTTGATAAAAATTCGTATGCAGTTGTTTTTATGTAAAGTTAATATTTAAAAATTATTAGATAATTTAATAAATTTGACTAAATTATCATCTAACGATTTTTAACTATAAACTTTACATAAAAAGCAGTTAATTTTTTTAAGCAAATTCGATACAAATGCTATAGGCACAAGAGAATTTCCTTTTTTTTGGGATTATTATATAAACATTTATTAATTAAGTACATTTATCCGCAGATAAATGCTTGCAATGGCATGAAGTGTGGGACAACATTTAAGGGTCCAAACTCTCCTAACAAGCCTTCTATATGGACAGAGAATTGGACTAGTTTGTATGTTTCTCTTGCTGAATTCTTCATTGTAATTCACATATCATTTTTGTTTTTATTTTTTTTAATGGAAGTAAATTTGATACTATCCAAGTCTCTAACTAGATTAATGCTATTAATTTCATATCGAAATTTGAAGTTATCAAGCCTTTGGAGAAAAGCCATATCTAAGATCAGCAGAAGACATTGCATATAATGTTGCTCTGTTCATTGCTAAGAAAGGAAGCTATGTCAATTACTACATGGTATCCCACTTGTTACCACTAATACCTTTGCTGCAATTTTTTGTTTACTCAAGCAACATGTATGAATTTCATGCAGTACCATGGAGGAACCAATTTTGACAGAACGGCATCTGCTTATATAATAACGGCTTATTATGATGAAGCTCCATTGGATGAATATGGTAAGTGCAAAACTCTTTTACACCGATGGCAAGTTAAGCTTTGTCATGTTGACGATAGCGGTTGTTAGAGATATAACTATTAATGTTGTCTTCTTCTATCAACTTAAGCTTTTAAAATGAGTGGTTTCATGACATAGTATCAGAGCTCTATGTCCGAAAAATCTAGAGTTCGATCCTTACTGAATCCAAAAAAGAAAATAAGACTTATGCAAAAATCAAACCAACCTAGGAGATAACTTTTATTTGAGAGGGGTGTTAGGCTTTTAGAATGAGTGATTTTATGACAGCGGTTAACTTTCACGCCTACTATGTTATGCAGGATTGGTTAGGCAACCAAAATGGGATCATCTAAAGGAGCTACATGCTGCAATCAAGTCATGTTCAGACACTTTACTAAATGGAACTCAAAGCATAATCACTTTGGGTTCCCAGCAACAAGTAGGGAATTTAATACTACAATTCCTGTGTATATTTTAGACTTTTACTCTCTTGGTTATTTTTTATCTATCACTGTCACATTTTGCTACATCATTGAATCAAATATCTTTGAATATAAATAACATGGAACAAAAAGAATGCATGACATACCTTTGAAAGCTTGAATCTTTCAAACAAAATCATTTATTATACCCTTCCTTTTCAGGCTTATGTTTTCAGAAGGAGCTCAAAGGAATGTGCTGCCTTCCTGGAAAATAGTGGTGGAAAGGAATCCACAGTCAAATTTCAGAACATTCCATATGTATTGCCCCCAAGATCAATCAGCATTCTACCAGATTGCAAGAAAGTAACCTTCAATTCAGGCAAGGTAAAGAAAACAGTGCTCAACAATGAACTAATCCATGTTTGTCACTCACTTTTTGATTCATCCTTACCATACTTGACAAATAAAAGTGACTGATGAAAGAGAACAAAAGAAGTCAATTCCAGTGATTTTAAGAAAGTGCTTCTACTAGTTCATTGCTATCTTACCTTTGACCATTGTTCTTTGCATTAATTCAATGAAGTGAGAGAAATTTCTCATGCTTTCTATGTTGCTTTTGAAGGTAAGCACACAAAACAATGCCAGAGTGAGAGCAATGATACCACAGTTAAAGTTCAATACAGCTGAAAGATGGAAAGTATATACAGAAGCCATCCCTAACTTTGATGATACAAAATTAAGAGCAAATAAACTATTAGACCAAATCAGCACAGTAAAAGATACATCTGATTACTTGTGGTACACTTTTAGGTAAATAGCAACATAATAGTTAGTGATAAATGCTTGCAATTAAACATGTCTACAATGTTCTCTACTAAGATGTTTGTTCACTCCTTGCTTGTGTAGGTTTAATGACAAAGCTCCTATTGTTCAATCCTTGCTTAGAGTATTAAGTCAAGGGCATGTTTTGCATGCATTCATCAATGGAGTTTTAGTAGGTAAGCTCTAAACAGCGAATGTTATTGTTTCTTTTATTTGATTTCCCACTGTATTTTTCAACCTGGCAGAGCAATGACTAATTCGTCATGGATTGGAACTCTATTTGAGAGTTTGTGACTGGCCAATGGATTGATGCATGTACAAGGCGAGATTCGAATCCCCAAGACTTGTCTAACCAAACTAGTGAACTAACCACTAGACCTAAATACAAAGACTAAAATGCCCCTATCGTCATCAATTGTCATTGTCAGCTTCTAGTACAAGCGATTTTGAGACTAACCTTTTGTACTCTATGTAATCATCTCTAGGCTCTGGACATGGGACACTTGACAGTAGATCTTTCGTCACAGAATGCAAAGTAAATCTGACAAATGGGATGAACGTCTCCTTACTAAGTGCAACTGTTGGAATGCCTGTAACTGTCTTAACTTTTTCATACTTCTTTTCTATACATTCATCATCATCAGATGTTTGATTGACATGAAAATGTGCATTCATTTCTGCATGAAGGCTTCAGGAGCATATCTAGAGAGCAAAGTTGCTGGTTTGCGTTCAGTAAAAGTTCAAGGCAGAGATTTCACTAATCAAGCATGGGGATATCAGGTGATTATCCATATGCTACTATAAAGATGTTGAGTTAAATTTCTCCACATGGTGCATGCTAATGTTAAGTATTTTCAATGAAGGTTGGCCTGCAAGGAGAGAAACTGCAAATCTATACAGATATTGGATCAAGTAAAGTTCAGTGGGGAAATTTTCAAAGTTCTGTGAAACCACTGACATGGTACCAGGTATAGTTTAATAATTTTTTAAACTAAAGGATTCGCTAAATTTTTACTCAACTTCCAAAGAGCATAACTGAACGGCATTAAGCTATAAATATTCCACTTACTTTACATCAGACATAGTACGGACTCATTTATCATCTACTGTAACCGATCTAACAGTAAATGATGAATGAGTTTGCACATTGTCTAATGTAAAATGAGTGCACATAGCATAACATAACATAATTTTATTTTTTCCCTGGTGCAGACTACATTTGATGCACCAGCAGGCAAAGATCCTGTAGTGCTTAACCTTGGTTCTATGGGAAAGGGATTAGCTTGGGTTAATGGCCAAGGTATTGGTCGATATTGGTTATCTTTTCACACAGAAAACGGGGATCCTTCACAAACATGGTAAGCTGCTATGCCACACTTCTTTATTTTTCCCTCCTCATGTTCCTATATTCCAATATTACTTGTGACATAAATGCATATATATAAAAGGAGGGATTACAATAGAACATAATTGTCTTATTATTCAAAGCACCAAAGATGACACCATCTCAATTCATCAAACATGTAGATTTTTCTATAAGAAGTGCCCTCTGTCTACTGTCTAGTATTTAACTTTCCGCTTTCCTCGTTGCTTTGAAATTTGGGTTTTACAATACTATTTATGGAGAAAGATCTTCTACAGCCAGAAAAATTGTAAAGTGATAGAGTAATAAGTTAATCATTTTTGAATTTGTAATTTTTATCATGTGTGAACTCCATTATTTTAATTTAAGGGGATTAGCCGCTTACTTCATGTTGATTTGGTAAAGTTTTTATGAGAAAATACTCAGTTTGGTCCTTAACGTTACATTCGAGTCTCAATTTAGTCTCTAAATTTTTCAAATTTTAATCACATTAGTTCCTGTGGTGGTTTCCGTCACAGAGTCAATTGAAAACTTTAGGGACTAAATTAAGACAATTAAAATTTCAAGGACTAAATTGAGACTCGAGTGTAACTTTAGGGACCAAATTGAGTATTTTCTCTGTTTTTATTTTTCAATAATAATTTATAAAAACTAGCTTTTAAAATATAACTTTTTAAAAGTTGTATCATTATGTTTGGTAAGTTAAATTAAAAATAATTTTTAATAAATACAAGTGTGTTTGGTAAAATAACTTTTAAAATTAAAAAATGTATGAATTAAATTTAGATATTAATTAATGGATAAAATTATATTAGACTTTTTAATTTTAATAAGTATAAGCTATCTTTAAAAAGTTTTACTTTATATACTTCTCCTATCTTTTAAAACTATTCACAAGCATATAGTACTTTTGATTTATCAAATATAAAATAAAAATTTTGTATTTTTAAAATTTTACTAAACCAAGCCTTTCTCATTTTAAGGAGCTTGATCCACTATTTATAAAGGTATTTGTAAAATTATATAACATAATTAGCCCATTTATTGGATGTTAAGCTTGTGTTTACTAACTTTTTTCATCAGGTATCATATACCACGATCCCTCCTAAAATCTACTGGGAATCTACTAGTTCTATTTGAAGAAGAAACTGGGAACCCACTGGAAATTACTCTAGACACAGTTATATATAAGTGAAACATCACACAGCATGAGAAAAAGAGGAATGGTCTTCCTTTAATCATAGTTATTATATAGGATGTCCTACTTCAGGGAGAGTGCAAATACGGATATAGATATAATTATATATATATATATACATTTGCGTGGCCCAAATTTAGATATTTATCCCACAAATTTGATTATGTGAAAATGCAACCATTCTCTTGCAAGCTGAAACACTTGAAATTCTTAAATAGTTTAGCATAAATGAGAGCTATAAAAAAAAGCTAAGGTTTTACACATAAGATTAAAATGTATTTAGTACTTGATAATGACTAAAATAATACAATTAGTAAGTAGTCATCAGAGAATATCAGAATTCAAGAATAGCAATTTACGATACATGAAGCATGGTCTTACTTGTATCACTATTTGAAGCACAATATATGTGCTGAAGAAAACATAATAGTTCCTATTACTTATCTCATACCAACCAACAATGAAAAAAGTTTTACTACCGCTTAAACTTCGTTTGGTATAATTTTTACTTTTTAAAAATAATTTATAAAAATTAATTTTTAAAAAAGAATTTTTTAAAAGTTGTAACATCTATGTTTTATAAAAAATTAAAATGATTTTAATAAACACAAATAATAATAAATATATTTGATAAAATAACTTTTAAAATTTAAAAATATTATAATAAACATGAATGTAAAAATTAAATTTAAATATTAATTAATGAATGAGATTATATTAGACTTTTTAATTTTAATAAGAGTAATGCTAAATAACCAAAATATTATAGACAAGAAATAAAAATACATGATCAATAATATTTACACCTATAAGAGAATGTGAATCACTCTCCGAATTTAATTGACACAATTAATTACTTTCTATAACTATCTTTTCTCGTTTAATTACACTAAAAGTCAATTCTAAATTTAATATAAATTAAATCTCAAAATTTCATTATTATTACATTCATAATTCTATAAATTTTTCAAATAAAAATTTTAAATTTTGATATTTTTAATCCTAAAAAAAAGCTCAAATCACCTCAACACATTTTATAAAAAATAAAAATATTTTATATTTGATTGGTCTCTATTTATTAAAAACATCCAAAATTATTAGTTTTTAACCTACAAAATAAAATAATAAATAATAAATTAACAACAATTCATTAATTATAGATATTATGTGTTTAAAATTATAGATGTTATACATATAAAATTATTATGGATGTTAAATTAGAAAATTTTAACAATTTCTACTATACAACTTATATTTTACATATAGACTATTAGAAAATAATAATTGAAATATAAAGAAAATTAAGAAATAAATTTTTAAAAGTAATTATTAACTCATTATATTAAAATCAATAAATAAGCATACATATAAATATTAAATAAAAATATTAAAATAATTAAAATTATGATCTATTAGTGCACATATGAAATAATAATTTAAAAAATACAATAAGATACATAGTCTGAAATTTGGTAATATTAATTATAAAAATTTATTAATTATAGACATCATATGTATGAAATTATGAATGTTATGAGTATGAAATTATGGATGTTATTAATATGAAATTATGGATATTATGTGTATGAACTTATGGATGTTATAAGTAAATTTGTCAATTGAATAAATTAATTTAAATATTTGATATTTTTTAAATCCAATTATGATAAAATTTAAAAAATTAATATGAAATTATGGATGTTATGTGTATGAACTTATGGATGTTATAAGTAAATTTGTCAATTGAATAAATTAATTTAAGTATTTGATATTTTTTAAATCCATTTATGGTAAAATTTGAAAACATTTATGTTAAAAAATCAGAATAAATTATTATTCCACTTTGAAAAATACAAAACAAATATTATGTAAGTGAGACAATAAATTAGTGATTACAAAAAAATTAATTAAAATTAATAATAATTAAAATTTATATTACTCCAACCTCTACAATATTATGTAGATGTAGTGAAACAATATAAAAAAAATAAATTAGTGGTTACAAGTAAAAATTAATTAACATTAATGACATTCAAAATATATTATTATGATAAGTCTTTAATGCAATAGTATATATAAAAATCAAAGGATTAATTTCTATATACAAGTGTTTTGCATTTACAAGTTTTATAAGTCTGAATGAAACCCACCCATTAAACGCGCTGTTTGTTACGTGCCTTTTTAACAGAATTTTAAATCAATTCAAATCAATTAACGCACAAATATATAACTTCCATTTTTTAAAAGATTTCATTTCTTTTTTCGACTTTCTTGCCAAATTTGTTGGATCTCTTTCATGCATTTTCTCTTTGCTTCATTTTTTCGATTTTCATGGTTTCTGAAATCAAACTTTGAAATCGTTTTGAAGATAATGGAACTTCAGAAATACACCTAAACGATTACATAAATGCACCCAAACGATTACAGAAATACACCCAAACGGTTACAGAAATACACCCAAACGGTTATAGAAAAGATTATAGAAATATATCCAAATGGTTACAGAAATACACCCAAAGGATTATAGAAATATACCCAAGGAATTTAAAAAATACACCCAAAACAGGGAGAGACAGTATATTTCTTCTTGAAATCTTTTCATGTTTTGTTAGTTAAGGATAAGGCACATGACAGAGACAATCTAGAAAAAAAAAACCTAGAAGAACAGTAAAATAGTACCTTGAATAATAATGTTTCTTCCTTTTTTGGTGATTTTTTATGGAGATTTGTATCTTTTCTTCTTGATTTCTTCTACTCTTCGCGAGGAGTTGGAACGTTTCTACAGAATCGTAGTAGTTTGTTTTGAATGTCCCTTGAATCTTGATGGTTTGTGTTTTGATTGAGGAAGAAGAGGAAGAGTGAACGTGTTACAGAAGGGGCGCGTATTTTTTTCTTGATGGTTTGCATTTTGATTGAGGAAGAAGACGAAGAGTGAACGTGTTGTTGAAGGACCGCGTGTTTTTTTCTTGGACTTGGAGCAACTTGTATAGCTTGTAAGCCAAAAAGGCTTGTATTTATAGCAGGCCTCAAAACCAAATTATAAAAGGTCTCATTAATATATAATATATTGAGTTAAGTCTCAAAGTAGTCCCTAAAGTTACATTTGAGGCTCAAAGTAGTCCCTAAAGTTAATAATTACCCATTTTTGTCCCTAAAATTGCACTCTGGGACCCAAAGTCGTCTTTCAGGCACATTCCATCCATCTGGTGCCACCGGAAAGCTGATTTGGACTCCTCTATGACACGCTAGACACATAATGGCTAGCTGATGTAGATTAGTAAACTTTTTTAATACAATTTGGTCCCTATATCAAAATTAAAAACCCTAATTCCCAAATTTAAAAATCACTATTTATAGTACCTTCACTCTTCTCTTCTCTTCTCTTCTCTTCTAACCTCCATTCCAAGAGTTACAAAAAGAGTCCCACGTGCTTCTAAGCTCATTAATACATGAGCTGTGATTGTACCAAAATTCATTGAGACCTATACAAAAGACAAAAGATACATGATAAATGCAATGTTAAAAATTGGGGTCATACTACCCTCATGCAATGTTAAAAATTGGGGTCATACTTACCAATACTCCTTTTCTAACATTGCCAAGAGATTCTTAAAAGTTTTCATATGCTGCAACATAACAATGATACAAACATAAATAAGCCAGATACTAAACTAGGCTGCATGATAAGCATATAAATTCTCAAAAACAAAAAAAAGGTGTAAAAGAGTTAGCAAGATAATCAAACACATGGAGAATGCTTACAAAGAAAAACTCAATGCATGAATCTGGTTCCACAAATGCCACTATTGAACACACTTCTGTAACCAACCAAGCCCCTGAACAAACAACAATGAAGAAATTACTTGTTAGACTTGTTGAATGCTGCACATGATTTGATTCATTATAAGTGTGTTGTGAAAAAAACTTATGTCTCAATTGATCACAATGTAAAAATATTTTATTACTAACCATGGGCTAAACTCCATAAGTTCAAATTACTCAGTTACATTCACAGGCTGTGATAAAGTTCTAACTCTCTACCAAAAATATGAACTTCGTTAGTAAGATACGACCAAACCTTATTTGAATCAGGCTTTATTTTTTATTCCTCCAATCTGTCAAAATTCTTCGCCCTTCATTTTCTTAAAACGATGCAGCGCTTTTTCACCAAATCCATTTTGGACATGCCCAGCAGTCATTAAATTCCAAATCTCCACTTGCATTCTGGAATGCACTCGAAAATCACCCTAGCCTCATCAACACTGCCCTTCTTGCAATAACCACAAATCATAGATGACCACACAAAACAGTTTCTTATTGGCATATGTTCAAAGATCTTCCTGTCAGCTTCCATATCCCCATTCCTAGTATACCCATCAACCATCACAATCCATGTCACGCGTTTTTCACCTCGTTCGGAACCTTATTGGACAACCTCCTAGTAAAGAAAAGAGAAGAGGAGAGAAGAGAGGGGTAATGCAGAGAGTGATTTTTAAATTTGGGGATTAGGATTTTTAATTTTAATTTAAGGACTAAATTGCACCAAAAAAGTTTACTAATCCACATCAGTTAGTCGTTACATGTCCAGCGTGTCACAAAGGAGTCCAAATCAGCTTTTCGATAGCGCCAGATGGACGGAATGTGGAGTCCTGGAATGCAACTTAAAGGAAAAAATGGGTAATTATTAATTTTAGGGACTACTTTAAGTATCGAGTGTAATTTCAGAGACCACTTTGAGACTTAACTTATGATATGTTACATCCTAATAGTTAGGGATATAATCTGATAAGTTAAGTGATGATAAGAGAGTGAGATAAAAAATAAAAATATAAAGAAGTTATATAAATGAAGTCAAATTAAGAAATTTTTTACTAGTTATGAATGAATTATTTTGGGATGAATTATAGTGAATATGAATTTTTTAATAAAAGTGAGAACTATTTCCATAGGAGTTGGAACTAGTTAACCAACTTCATAGGATTTTACAACAAGTCAAATTAATAATAGAATGGATCAAGTTGCATGAAAATTTGATAAAAGAAAGACGTGTACTCTACTAATTCGTTTGTACAGGTATTGTAGGAAGAAACTCTTCCCGAAGACATAACTAGTTACTGCTTCATTAAAGCTATATGGAAAGGATTGATGTCACCAAGGGTTGAATTTTTACATAATTTGACTTGATAGGAAGGTAAATACTAAAATTGTATAAACCATGTGTTATGGAATATTGATATGGACACGAGACATGACACGATACAGAATACACTGACACATGATTTTTAAAATTTATAAGACACAGGACATACATATATATATCAAATATAAAGTTTTTTTTGATAAATCGTATGATATTTATTTTATTGATATTAAAACATAAATTAATTTCTTAATTATTTTTAATGTCTTATTTCAATTACATAAAGTATTTAAAATATTTTTTGTTTTAATAAATAATAACATATACTATTTCCAAATTTATTTCAAAAATACATGTTAAGAATAAAACCGGTCACACTAATATGTGCTGGTATTTAGATATGTCTAAGCATGTTGGAGAAATTTTTTATTTTTTGTTAAGACATGGTTGCACACAATAGACACGCGTGTCGAACGAGTGTCATGTTTGAAATATGTTCGACACACAAATATGACAACTCAACGAAGTGTCCGTGATGATTAAAATATTATACCTATTGGCAATAGAAAGGCTACAATAATTTATGTATGTGACAAATTATAATTGCTGTTTGCAATATATATAAATAAACCCTTGTCTATTGATATGACAATTATACATCAGTTACAGAGCTATAACTCGGCCACAAACATTACAGATCGGCCATTAAAAACCGCACCAAAACGTCATGTATGGTTTTACTTCCTAATCAAAATACAATTACTCGGAATCACAACAGTCATTCTTCACCTCTTAATAAAAGGGAATGGTAAGAAGTTTATGAGATATAACATTTTTTGAAGAAAGAACTTATTACTCACTTAAGCGTCAGAGTGCCTTTTGCAGGTACCCACCCCCTTGTTTTTGTCATTTCCAACGTATACCTCATCTTGACAAAAGAGCTTACAAACGTTCATCGGAGGACGAGCTATACATCGGCAGAACCAGGCAAGAACAATTGGCGTCCACCGTGGGGCCACGAGATAACAACCTTTTTTTCTATTGGCCCCATAATTCCCTTTTTTGACCGTAGCTGACCAACCTCCTCCCTCACCCTCTGAACTTCTTCGAATGGTGATCGAGCTGCAACAGGCCAATCGGCGCATGACGGAAGAAAATCAACGAATGGCAAACTAAATAGCCGAGCTAACCAATGCTCAGATTGAGCATAATGACAGTCACACTGAACGACAAGAGGATAAAGAGGACAACTCTGATCCAACGCATGTAGGATGAGGACTTTTTATGGCACAATGATGATGAGGACGAGCTAGACAAGGCTTTAGGCCCCTTTACGGCCAATGTTATGAATTTCAGACTGCCCAAAAAACTTCACCTTGCCACTCACCCTGACTCCCTATGATGGTATGAGAGATCCAAAAAATCACATCAAGAAATTTCGATCTATGATAATTGTTAACGGTGCCTCTGATTCTATTTTATGCCGTTGTTTCCCTACCTTTCTAGATGGTCCTGCACTTAATTGGTTTTCTTCTTTGCATGCAGATTCCATTTCGCACTTTCAGGAGTTTGCCAAGCAATTCAAAGATTAGTTTACTACGTCTTCAATCTATCTCCACGATTCCAACTATTTGAATACCATTAAGCAAGGACAACATGAAAGTCTGAAAGACTATATTACTCACTTCACCAAAGTTGCAATGACTATTCCAGACCTCCACCCCAAGGTACATCTACATGCCATAAAAAGTGATCTACGTCCCAGAAAATTCCAAGAAATGATCACAATTGCCAAAATAAAAACCTTGGCCGAGTTTCGAGAGAAGGCTAAAGGCCAAATGGAAATTAAGGAATTAAGACGAACAAGAAAATCTAACAGAAATTCAACCAATATAGAAGATGACAAAGGTCAAGACAGTAAGAGGCCTTCTCGATTAGTGCCGCGGTATGATTCATATACACAGTTCAACACTAAACGGGAGGACATCATCAAGGAAATATTGAACTCAAAATTAATTAAACCTCCTCGGAAGGCCGGAATCTACCAAGATACAAAAAAAAGTTGACAAAACCAAGTACTGTACTTTCCACCAGAAGCACGGACATACATCTGACAAGTGTGTCATAGCCAAAGATTTGCTCGAATGCTTAGCTCGGCAGGGATATTTGGATAAATACATTGTAGGCTACATTCAGAAGCGAAACACCCATAACTTTGACTTATCTTCTATAGGTCAATCTTCTCGGGACAAAGACAAAACTCATATAGCTCAGCCTAATCAACCGTGCGGAGTGATCAACTGCATCTCTGGAGGCTTCGCTGTAGGCGGACAAAAAAGCTCTGCTCACATACGGAGCCATGCTCGCAGTGGAAAGCACACCCAGTGATCATCAAGCAGTACCGAACTTACCAGAAATGATTTTCCAACCATCCGATTTTAACTCAACCGAGCTTAATTTAGACGACCCAGTTGTTATCTCCCTTCAAATGGGAGATCTAATAGTTCGGAAGGTGCTACTAGACCCCAGAAGCAGTGTCGATGTCCTGTTTTATTCTACATTTCAGAAGATGAAGTTAAGCAACAACAAACTCCAACCATCAACTGGCGACCTCGTCCTTCTTCCTTAGTGTCTCTACGTCTTTATTATGTCCGCTCTTCTTCGACTTTAGATCCTCCTCTTTAGTGGCCAATTTCTTCCTCAAATCATCTATCACTATCTCTTTCAAGTCAAGCTACTCCTTCAAACCGAACAATTCTCCACTCTTGTCCAAAAGCTTCTTATGTTGAACTTCTCGGGTACGTCCAATACTAGCCAACCACAAACCCAGAACCTACAAACAAAGCTTTATATAAAAAAACTGATCAGTTTTTCAAAAACAAAACAACAAAATAAATCCTCTATACCTACAAGTACTGGTCGACAGCAACATCCCCGACCTCCTCAACAAGAGCTCAGTCAAAGGGAGACTGCAGAACTTCATTAGCTACCACTATGAAACAGAATTTTTTATCCCAAACAGAAGAACCATCATCGTCCTCGGCAAATCCATGTAGTTTCTCCTGATTCATAACAAAAGTCGTGAGTTCCTCCAAAGGAATTCCCCCGTCCTTCTTAATAACATCATCACCGAGGTTAACCAGAGTAGTTTTTCTTCACGCAGCTGGTCGATCAACCCTCCCCCCTTGCGTCAACCTTTTCTGGATTCGAATACGACCTTTCCTTATCCAAATTCTTCGTCTTCAACTGAGCCTTCAAGTTTGAGGCAGAAACACCAAGATACTTACCACCTGCAAATAAAACCACTAAACATCAAACAAAAGACCAAATCTACAAGCGAAAACAGCAAATAATCACATTCTCACCAATATAGTTAATCATCGATGCCTTATCTTCTTCCCAGGGAAGCAACTCAAAAACAAATATCAGATCCCCTCTGTCAACAAATTCAATGAGATATGCTATTATGCACTCATCTCGAGGAGAAATATACTCCGGATCTAATAACTGTTGTGGTTGAGAACACCAATACAAAGGAATTTTCTCACCTAAGTGCTCGTCCAAATAAAAAAGGAAATACTCATCAACAACTTTCACTTTCAAAAATAGCTCTTTAAAGTCTTTAAACGAAGACTTATAGAGCTTAAAAACCCCAAACCCAGAAAAACTGTTCAAGTTCACCCACATTCTTTTTCAAACCGTCTTAGCTTGAAAAAGAGAGAAAAACAGTTTCAGAGATGGTTAATCTCTAAAAATTCTATCAAAATCTTAAAGCTTCTAAGGAAAGCCCATCCATTCGGATAGAGTTGAGATGAAGCACAATTAAGCTGCTTCAAAACATCATACTTGAAGCCTGTAAAGGGGAACTTCACACGCAACTCTTACCTACCTATACATATAAAAATATTCAAAATCTCTTTTTCTATGAAACACTCGTTCAACCCTCGTGCATGGAAGTAACTCTACACGACACCCAACCTTCACTATCTTAGACACATCAATTTCGCCTACACTCCCCTTATCAATAAACAATGAGCCATGAATCTTAACATCCTCGTTAACCTAGTCATATGAATCATCATCCTCAATTTCGGAAACACCATTTCCCTTCTTATCCCCCATTGTTACCCAAAGCAAAAAGAAAGATGGCGAAACAACAAGTTAAACGCAAATGAAAAGAAAGCTAACCTCTTTTACTCATCCTTGGCTCTTCAAATCCACGTTTTCAATAAAACCCAAAAAGCCTTAATTAAGACTTACAAGTTCCCAAAATATTTAATAAACCCACTTTCTCTTTTCAGTTCCAAAGAAATCTCAACCGTTGTTTACAAACAACAACCAACGGTAATAAAGCCACATCGAAAATCACCAATAGCTTTTAATGACAAGACACTTCATTTTCTTTTGAAAAAATTAAAACAGTCACATTTATTAACAACCCCTTTTTTAATAAAACATGTTGATCTGGGGCTCCTTACCATCATCGAAACACCGAGTTATAACTCATTCCTGAAAAGCTCAACCTGTTTCATAAAAAATACTACCAGGTCAAGCTTGGGGGCTATGATATGACCGTTATACATCGGTTATAAAGGTATAACTCGGACATGAAAGCTATAACTCGGCCACAAACATTACAGATCAGCCATTAAAAACCGCACCAAAATATCAGGTATGGTTTTACTCCCCAATCAAAATACAATTACTCGGAATCACAACGGTTATTCCTCACCTCTTCATAAAAGGGAATGGTAAGAAGTTTATGAGATATAACACTTTTTGAAGAAAAAACTTATTACTCACTTACTCACTTGAGCGTCGGAGTGCCTTTTGTAGGTATTTACCCTTTTTTTTTTCATTTCCAACGTATACCTCATCTTGACAAAAGAGCTTACAAACATTCCTCGGAGGATGAGCTATACATCGGCAGAACCAGGCAAGAACAATTGGCGCCCACCGTGGGGCCACGAGATAACAATCCTTTTTCCTATTGGGCCCAGAATTTCCTTTCTTGACCATGGCTAGCCAACCTCCTCCCTCACCTTCTGAACTTCTTTGAATGGTGACCAAACTGCAACAGGCCAATCAGCGCATGGCGGAAGAAAATCAGCAAATAAAAAACTAAATAGCCGAGCTAACCAATGCTCGGATTGAGCATAATAACGGTCACACTGAATGACAAAAGGATGAAGAGGACAACTCTGACCTAACACATATTTCTAAAACCCACCATCCAGAAGAAAACCCGCACAATGATGACGAGGGCAAGCTGGACAATGTTGTAGGCCCCTTTATGGCCAATGTTATGAATTTTAGACTGCCCAAAAACTTCACCTTGCCACTCACCCTGACTCCCTACGATGGCATGGGATATCCGAAAAAACACATCAAGAAATTATTATATATGATGATCGTTAACAGTGCCTTTGATCTTATTTTATGCCGTTGTTTCCCTACCTTTTTAGATGGTCCTGCACTTGATTGATTTTCTTCTTTGCCTGCAGATTTCATTTCGCACTTTCAGGAGCTCGCCAAGCAATTCGAAGATCAGTTCGCTGCGTCTTCAATTTATCTCCACGATTCCGACTATTTGAACGCCATTAAGTAAGGGCAGCATGAAAGTCTAAAAGACTATATTACTCGCTTCACTAAAGTTGCGATGACTATTCCAGACCTCCACCCCGAGGTATATCTACATGCCATAAAAAGCGGACTACGTCCTAAAAAATTCCAAGAAACGATCACAGTTGCCAAACCAAAAACTTTGGCCGAATTTCGAGAGAAAGTTAAAGGCCAAATAGAAATTAAGGAATTAAGACAAGTCAGAAAATCCAACAAAAATTCAACCAATAAAGAAGATGACAAAAGTCGATATAGCAAGAGGCCTTTTCGATTAGTTCCCTCAGTTTTAAATTTATCCGTCAATTTTCATATTTATTTTAAACTAAATATAATACTAAGACATAGTTCAGTCTAGTATATTTTAAACCAAATACAATATAAAAATTTAATTTAATCTCTACTTTTCAATATTTGTCTCCCAACCTCAGTTTCTCTATTTTTGTATCCCTTTCAAATGTGTTTATGAGTTTAAGACCACATATCACTGTGAAAAGTTCTATCTTAGATAACTTAAAAAAAACAATTCTTTAAAAGCTAATAAAAAATAAATATTTTTAATGAATTTTAAAAACACTAATCATTCTTATATATTTTATATTTTAGAAAATAAAGTTATGAAGTTGTAGTATGTTTCTTATTAATATGAATGCTTTATATCGGAACTTTAGATTTGGCTGGGATGAAAAAATCGACCTCTCATGACACAATGAATTCAAACTCAACAGAGAACAAATCTGAATTTCCGATTTTAGTGAGGTTAATTTTTTTATTTTCAACGTGGAACAAATCTGAATTTCCGATTTTTGTATGTGAGGTTAATTTTTTTTATTTTCAATGTGAAACAAATTGATGGGTTAGTTTTGTGAGAAAAAAATAAAAAATATCAAAAAGCTCAAATCGATAAATTAAAATTGTAAAATAAAAAAATTTAAAATTATGAAAATACAAGTACGAGGGTTCGATTTATATATATATATACACTCTATCGGTGGTTAGTTACTTAAATTTCATCTTCTTCAATTCACTTTCTTCTTCTTTTTTTTTTTAGTTACCGTTTTCAGTTTGTTTTTCTCACTTTTTCTAATATGAACTACTACTCTAGTGAGGAGAAGAGCAATATTAGTTTAAAAAAATGGAAGATAGAATTATATTAAAATTATACTATAATAATCAGATTTTATTACAAACATCCGAAAAAGTAAGATTTATATGTAAAATTTTTGTGATTTTATTATTTCTTTTATATTGTCATTTGACAAATTTAAATGTGTTATTTGTGAAAGAATAGATGATTACATATTGAAGAGAATATCGAGTATTTTGTAGCGGTATCTGAAAAAGTTTTTGGTGAGTTCGTTCATTTTTAAACAAAGTATGTTACCAACCAGATGAGCATGCAAGGGTTGTTTTTATTCTATTATAAAACTCGATTACAGATGTCGTTTATCGAGCTGTACATTGAATTTGAATAATCTAAAACCGATCGAAATATAGAATAGAGAGATTACAATAGTAACAATAAGGATGAGTTCGAAAATAATTAACTATGAGATTGTTGATCCAAATAAAAATGACGACGAATATGATGATACTATAGAGACAGACGTTGTGAAGATGGCAAATATACTAACAAAGCAATATCCGTTCGAAAAGCCATTTTTTATGCGCGCGTTGGATCTGGAGGCTATGTATGCACCAAAATTTTTTAAATACATGAATACATGTATGTAATTTAGATCATTATATGATAGTTTTATAGCATAAAAATAGTTAAGTTTAGTGTAAAATAGCATAATTGTTATTAAGTTCTTTATGCAATTAGTAACGACCTATTATTTTTTTAGATATCTAATATAAATAGTATTATTTTGCATATTTTACGTATTTGTTTATTTTTTGTATGTGTGATTTTCAAATTTCAAATTATATTTATATATTTAAATTCATGTATATATATATATTTAGATAAATATATATTATATACTATAACTTATACATTTATATAAAACACTCATAATTAACATTAAATTAACATGACATTAAAAAAAATTAATTTAACCTCTACAATAAACTAATCTCTATACTAAACTAATTAGTATAATTAATAAAATTATTTACTAAATTAATTTTAACTTAATTATCGTTATAACTAATTTTGTTACCAACAATATTCAGACAAATTATATATCTTATTTCTAAAAACACATATATAGTAAAAAATATAATTAATTAATAAGTTTACCCTGCACACATACATACATAAAAATAAAATAATTAATTATATTTTAAAATAAAACTTAGATAATAATTATTTTCATGACTTAATTATTAACATTGTGGCAATAATTAGTTCTAGTCTCTAACAAATAACATTAAAATAACTAAAAAATATAACTATTTATTTTCATTAGCATTTTAACTTTATCATTAATCTTAACGTTATCAAAAAGTTGAAATTCAAATTACTATCTATTCTATTACATATAAGTATAGTTAATAAATTAAACTAACAATTTTAATTTATATTCTCATACCATATCTAAAATAATTAATCAAATTATCCACAAACTCTAAATTAAATTCTATTAATTTTAATTTAAAAACATTACTTAATTAAATTGTTATGACACTAACACTAAACAAAAATGAGCAAATATTCTAATATAAAATATTATCAGTAAAATTCACCAACAAACTAAATTCTAATTGCCATCATGCTCTAACGAATACAATTAATAATCAACTACACCCACAGATTATTGTTAATAACATAAACTAACTACAATGTATAATATTATTATTTTAATATTTATACTGAAAAAAAATACTTATATAATTAGATTAACTAAGATAATTAATAATGTAAAATTTAAGATTATCAATTTTTTAAATTTTTTTGCTTCTTAGACATTGTGATTTTAATAAGGTAAGATCTGAAGTTTGGTTTGAGGGAGGTTGTTTTGTTGAGGTTTATGGTGAGAGTGAAAGGAATGAGAGTGAAGAGTGAAGAGTGAAGGGATCGCAAGGGAAAGAAAAAAGAGAGGCACCCTACAACAACCAACTACATGCGCGACACCTGGCAAAGGCACAAATTTGAGGCTCAGATTTACGAACCACTTTTTGACCGTTCGATCTTCTCTAATTCAATCTTGTTTCTTGGATTCTCGTGGCTAACAAATATGAGGCTTAGATTTTAGGACATAATTTTGTTCGTCTGATCTCTAAAATCCTAAATTTGGCTGTCTGATTGTCGCACACGTGTTTCCATCATATACAAATCTGAGGGTCTGATTTAATGCAATACTGCCCTTCCGATTTGTGTTGATTTAAATTGGATAATTTAATTTGTCTTCCGTCATTTTTTACATTCACGAATAACACGCTAAATCCCAATAATAGTTAAAAGTCTCACTATTAGTGAGATTTTTTATTTAGATAAATAAAATAAATATAATAATTACCGAAATAAATAATTTAAAAAATATTTATCATTTTGCATTCCCAAGTCATATCTCGTTTACACTGTAAACGAGATCTCGTTTACACTGTAAACGAGATATATAAAAGACAACCACAACAGTTATAAAAGGATGTGTAACCCTTGGTATTCCTTACAAACTTTTCCTATCCTTTTTGTGTCTCATATTTGTCACGAATACAAGGCATTAATGGGCAGTAATAGTCCATACATAGTTGTGCTTGTTTATTCCAATTATCGTATGAGAAATAGCGACAACGAGGGTGACATTTGAGTGTGAGAATCCGATATTATTTCACACTCAGTGTGTGAAAACGTAGGATTTGAAGAGTTTGATATTGAGCAAGCTCGACGGTACACAAGCGAGGGAAATCGGAAGGGTGGCGTATAGGTTGTTGGCACCCATGGGTAACGGAGTCTTCCGCTTTCGACTATTCTAACTTCAAAGGGACGAGCATGTGCGACTGACGTTCGACATCCATGGGAGGCTCATGGTGGAGCATGTAATGGAGCTTTCCACAGAGGTAGGACACAGTGGTGGTGAGAGTTCTGTACACTCGATCTATGTACAGGACGACCGACCTCTCGCACCACCGCCCATTCATGTCGTCATTCCAGTGAATGAGGCAGAGGAAGGCGAAGAGGAGTCGAACGAGGATTACGTGGCGGACAATACGGACAGCGACTCATCCGATGGTGGGGATGAGGATGAGTGTGTTCCGGAGATACCGGTCCAGACTGTGGCGTACCATGTCCTACCTCCACCTCACCCAATTCCGCCGTTATCGACAGTGCCAACTCATTATCACAGTCTAGATCTGGACGCCATGCATGAGAGGACTCCGTTTCCTAGCACGGGTGAAGAGGATTACAACTTAGACGGCGGTGTAGAATTTCGGGTCGGCCACAAGTTTAGAAGCCGAGAGGCAATGCTTCAGGGTGTGAAGAACTACAGTATTCGTAGGAGTGCGGAGTACCAGGCGATCGAATCAGACCAGTTAAAGTACCATGTGCTGTACCGTCATGCTGCTTCAGGCACTACAGTCTGCGGAGCTATTTTCCTGGTACCATTTGTGACCTACGCATCAAACCGTTCTACGATGGACACCTCCTAGTACGTGACTGCAGTATGTTCGACAAGGTATTTTGGGCTTTCCCATCATGTGTCGAGGCCTTCAAGCATTGCAAGCCCTTTTGTCTCTGTGGATGGTACGCATCTGTATGGCAGGTACGGTGGAGTGTTGCTTACTGCAGTGGCGCGCAAGATGGGAATAGCAACATCCTACCTATTGCTTTTGCCATTGTGGAGTCCGAGAGCACCGAGTCATGGTCGTTTTTCCTTACTAATCTGAGACGCCACATCATCCCACAAGACGACCTGCTGGTTATCTCCGACAGATCTCAGGCCATCAAGTCTGCGCTAAGCTTCGATGATAGTGGTTGGCATCTCCCAAGAGCCTTCCATGCTTACTGCATCAGACACATGGCTGCAAATTTAATGACTCGGTTTAAGTCAACCGAGGACAAGAGATACCTCATTAATGCTGCTTATAGTTCAAGCAAGGCTAGGTACGAGTGGTACATGGATGCCTTGAGAGGAGTCTCCCCGTCGATGGTGGACTAGGTGGGTCGTTTCAGAAAGGAGATTGGACTACAACATTATGACAGCGGGTGGCGGTTTGGTCACATAACCACAAATCTGTCCGAGTGCATCAATGCAGTATTGAAGGGGACCCGATACTTGCTGATTTCTGTCATTGTACGCATCACGTATGAAAGATTGCAGAAGTGCTTGGAACCTGCTGCTCCCCATTGAACTGCCGTTTCACCCGATCAACGTGGTAAAACCGGACAATGTTGAAACAGACCAGCAGGACAACTAACAACCAGGTACCCCGCTCCTCCTCCTTATGGAACCAGTGAGGGCACAGGGCCTGCATCGCAGGGTCATCGTAGACTCTCCATGCAAACTGAATTAAAAATATGTCTGATATCAGTAACTATACGCTATCTATCTAACTGTCGAAAAATATACCGTAATACAATACAGCAGGTATTTAAAATCACAATATAATTTATTTCATGACTAACCTCATCGAACCGTAACCAGTCAATTGAAACCCTCCAATGCAGGACCCTGGCCTGATACTGATCCCTACTTTGCTGCTGCAATCCAACCAATCTGACAGTAACGGAGATATATACGATTCGTTAAGTAACAAACCATATGAATTGACAACAATATTTAATGCAAATTCAAAAATAATATTTGGTTACCACGCAGCTAGTGGATACTGGTAGATTCCTCTATCTGGTGGACACCACTGAGAAAATATCTGATAAATCCAACTCATAAAAAATGGAGTGTAACTGGCGATGTCCGTGACGCCACGCTGTGCTGTCAAACAGAGTGACTGATACGTCTAGGCCCGCACAAGCGAGCCCCAGGATAACACCCTACACTCCGCGAAGTCCCGGAGAAGCGATAGCCAACGTATGTGCACCAGGTTGTTGGACCTGTCTGTCAACAGATACCCTCCGATCAGTAACATAATATAGCACTTGGCGTACTATCGGAGGGTCTCTGGGTCGTCGGTCGGGGGCATCTGGCAGACACAATCACGCAACCACACCAACTTCAGCGTGAATGACTCCTTCCTCTGTGCAGCCTGCTATGCTGCCACCGGAGGCCTGGCACCAAGCAGCTGCTCCACCATGGCCCACGTCTCCATCTGCTACCACCTACCGAAGTCACGAAGGCACCCCCAACAGGGTTCCTGTGTGTGCATAGGCCTAGGTGGTACGCCATGTCCTGCAGGGTGATAGTGATCTCACCCCACGGGAGATGAAACGTGTGCGTCTCCGGACGCCATCGCTCCACGAGTGCCGAAATCAGGAAATTGTAAAAGTGAAGTCCTTGAGGAGCACCGCGTCGCCGAATCTGGCCTCAGCCAGATACGGGATGATGGCATCCGATGGAGGAAGGGTATGGCTGACTCGCCAGGGCAGTAGAAGGCGAGGCCTCTGCAGAATAAAAAAAATTTTAACTTATAAAGAGATAATCACAAATTTTTTGTCTACTTAAGAACATAGAGCTACGTCTACTTAAGAACATACTTCTATATTTCTAGTCTACACATGTCTCTAAATTACATACGCCAGTAAGCAAATCCTAATTAAGTCATAACAATCTTACACAAGCAAATACAGTTTTAAATTCATCCTATAGACCAATCCATAAAGCATTTTACTCAGTGCTTGTCACTACAAGACTACCCTAACAATGTCCACATACTTAGATTAACCTAACAGAACGCAATTAACCTCAAAGTTGGCCGCCCCAGCGTAATGCGACATCTCGTTCAGTCAGTTGATGTCTCCGTCGTTCCCCGCCTGACATGTTATCACTAGGGAGAAAGAACTTGACTAAGTCAAAATAAAGCCCAGACACACGCTGTAAATGACTTATACTTATAGGCGCGGTCAGGCCTTATCTCGTTTACAGATAGCTGCGGTACAATTGACGTGCCTTATATCATTTACTTATTTACAATATAAACGAGATAAGACTAAAGTATTTAATTCAGTAAATATTTTTAAATTATTTATTTTGATAATTATTATATTTATTTTATTTATTTAAATAAAAAATCCCTATTGGTGTCATATGAAAATTAAAATGGACGAATTACGAGTCCGCGGGGGTCGTTTTGTATTTTTGCAGGAACATTTTGTAATTTTCTGATGTGAATATATAACATGAAGATAAAAAGTGTATCTTCTTCATTGTTCATGGAATTTGTTCTTTGTAGCTCTAGTTCATTAGGACAAAATATTTTGCTCAATTGAGAGAAGAAAATAAAGGTTATTGTTAAATGAAATAAAAATGCAGACAATGATAGTAGTTAGAAGCAAGTTGCAAGTGTTAATTCATACTTCATTATATTTTTTTATTTTTTGGTCATGATACTTCATTATATTTCTAAATCAAACCAATGAAAATGTATTTATTTTTAAATGCAATAAATAATATATTTTTATTTAAATAAAAAAGCCATAAATTTTTGTGATAGGAAAAGGGTAAAAATGAAGTAAGATGATCAATTTTTCTCAAATTCACAAAGTAAATAAATAAATATACGCAAGGAGATATTTTCCTTTGAAGAAAAAAGGAAAAAGAAGGTGACAGAAAATGAGAAGTAGCAGCATCACGTGAATGACACCCCCGAATAGGAATGCAGCGTGTACGTCACGCGTCGACGAAAACCAGACCCACCCAAAGTTAAAACAGATCCCTTCCATCGTGCTTCTTACTACATCCTTCCATCCATCATTCCATCGTCAACACTCAACACACACAAACACACTTCTCATTTTTTTTTTAAAACAAAAAAAAAAACCCAAAAACCAAACAGCCCCTAAGCACTCAAAGCAGCACCGCACCCACCCTCTCTTCTCCTCTCAGCTGAAAGAGAGAGAAGAACGCGCGATCCCGTTCAATCTCTCCATACTCTTTGCGCCAATCAACGACCCCACACTCAAATTTTTTTCCCCCTCAAACAAACACTCCCTTTCTCTCTCTCCTCTCCCCATCTCTTTCTCTCTCTTCTTTCTTGCCATGCCAGCTTCTTCTCCTTCAGGTCCCCTAAATACTCTTAAACCCTCACTTCTCTCCTCTCTCCCTCTAATTCCTCTAATTTCTATTATTATTGCAATTATTAATTTTTTCTAAATTATTTTGGTTGTTGCAGAGAACCGCACAAAATGGAGGAAGCGGAAGAGGGAATCGCAAATCAGTCGCCGCCACCAGAAGCACCAGCACCACCACGAAGATGACGACGATGAAGAAGAAGAGAACCCCAATGCCGACAACAACGAAGACCACGACGACGATTCTGAGGACCAAACCCCTAATCCCCAATCTGCTTCCCCTCACCACCACGAGATCGAGGTGCTCTCCGATCACGCCGTCCAGATTTCGCATTTCCCCACTGTTCTCAAGCGCTCCGTTAACCGCCCACACTCCTCCGTCGCCACCGTCATCGCTCTCGAGCGCGCCGCACTCGCCGGCGACTCCAAGGCCCACCAACAGCTCCACAACAGCGGCAGCATTCCGTTCCTCGAGAATGTTTCTCACGGCCAGCTCCAGGCCCTCTCCACCGTCCCGGCTGACAGCCCCTCCCTCGATCATGACCGCGACGGCGGCAGCAGCAGCTCCTCTTTTGTTATCACTCCTCCGCCAGTTTTGGAAGGACGTGGTGTTGTTAAGCGCTTTGGAAATAGGGTTCTTGTTGTTCCAATGCATTCAGGTTCTTCTCTTTCTCTATCTGTTGTTCTGCTTGCAAGCTTTATTTTTTGTATGTGTCTAAATGAAATCGGCGTTATTATAAGTTTGTAGTACTGTTTAGGGTTACCATAACTGTGCGTCACTTTACATTAATGCGTGAAGTTGGGCATGTTTTTGAGTTATTTGGCATTCTTTAAATTCTGGGTTGTATTCAAAAAGGTCAATTACTTGGTTTTGAAATGGAAAGAAATCATTTTTAGGGGCCCCCAACAGTGTTATTGCTTTTTAGCTTTTGGAGGTTTTAATCAGGTGTAGTACTGTCCGAAAGATTATAGGACTTCCTTTTTGAAATTCGAGCACTTCTGCCTGATGTTCAATTCGGATTTCTCTGAGCAGATTGGTTTTCACCAGCCACAGTGCATCGTCTAGAGAGACAAGCAGTGCCGCATTTCTTTTCTGGAAAATCACCAGGTCATAGTCCGGAGAAGTATATGGAGTGCAGGAACTATATTGTTGGGCTCTACATGGAGGACCCTGGGAAGAGGATTACTGTCTCTGATTGTCAGGGATTGTTGGTTGCAGTTGACAAAGAAGATTTAGCTCGGATTGTCCGGTTCCTTGATCATTGGGGAATCATCAATTACTGTGCTTTGGAGTCATGTCATGCGCCATTTAATGATGCATCCTTCCTGAAGGAGGAGACAAGTGGAGAAGTCCGCGTGCCCTCAGAGTTTCTAAAATCCATAGATAGTCTGATAAGTTTTGACAAGCCCAAGTGTAAGGTCAAAGCAGAAGAAATTTATTCATCATTCACAATGCACAATGCTGATGTCACTGATCTGGACAACAGGATACGGGAACATCTATCCGAAAATCATTGCCATTGTTGTTCTCGTCCTCTTCCTGCTGTACACTATCAGTCACAAAAAGAGGTAGGCTTATTGATTTAATTATGCCATAAATGTATGAAGGTCATCTGGCTCTTTCTATTGCTCCTGTCATACAGAAACATAATGGACAAAAAGAGAATAGATAAGAAGTCCATCAGTAATTTAATAAAATACTATATGATTGTGCATGAGTGTGGAAGCGTTACCATAACATCCAATTCTTGGTGCATATAGCTGCCAGAGCTAAATCCTCTGGATAAACTGAAAGTTTGTGAATTACATGTTCATTTTGGTAACCTCGTCTCAAGTCAAATCTCTAAACTAAATAGCATGCAGAGTAACTTAAACTGCACGAATCATTTGTGTGTAATTCGCATCTCATGTTACAGGTTGATATTTTACTTTGTACTGGCTGCTTTCATGATGGGAGATTTGTCGTTGGACATTCAAGTATAGATTTTGTTAGGGTGGATTCGTCCAGGGATTATGGTGAGGGAGATGGGGATAGTTGGACTGATCAAGAAACTTTGTTGCTGCTTGAAGCAATGGAGATTTACAATGAGAATTGGAATGAAATTGCCGAACATGTTGGGACCAAGTCAAAAGCACAATGCATTCTTCATTTTCTTCGTCTACCAATGGAAGATGGAAAATTGGAAAATATCAACATTCCAAGTGTGTCTTTGCCATCCAATGTGATGAATAGAAATGATAGTGGAAGAATGCATGGCTACGTAAACGGAGATTCTGCAGGTCTGTCTTATACCTTCTTTAACCTATTTTAGTGAATGATATGTGTTTGATCATTCCGTTGCTGTATTCACACAGGAACTGTCCGCCAAAGCAGAGATTCTGACAGCAGGTTTCCTTTTGCCAATTCTGGAAATCCTGTTATGGCTTTGGTAGGTGAATTCTAATTGTATGCCTAAGTTTGTTGTTTAATTAAGATGCACTTAAACATATTTACCGATTACCACCAAGACTAGGATGTGGTGTTTGTACCTCGCCTAACATCATATTTGTACCTTCTTCATCAAGTTGATTTGTAAGAGGATATTGAAGAAATGCATTGCTTCAAGTTGCATCCTTCTCTGAGGGAGCAACCTGTTGATTACAGCACTTGCTTAACAAAAGTTTAAGTGGATGATGTTCTAAACTTAGTATCTATATCTGGTTAATATACCAGTATTTCACTGCAAACTACCATGTCATATATTTTGGGTTCTTTAGCTGTGACTTACACTAAGTTTTGTTGGATGCATTATATAGGTAGCCTTTTTAGCCTCTGCCGTTGGACCAAGAGTAGCTGCTGCTTGTGCTCATGCAGCATTAGCAGTATTATCAGAGGATACTTCTGGCAGCACATCGCAAATGGAAGTACAAGGACATGATAATAGGTGGATATTACTATTACAGCACATGCAATTCTGTTACATGAAGTTTTCTTGTTTGTTTTCTGTTGCATATCTTATTAATGCTTTTGTACTCTACACTGTTTTTCTTCTGTTAATATTTTTTCCCTTTTATACAACATCGTATACAGTTGAACTGAACCTTCGTAAAAAAATTCCCGTGTAAAGGAAAGACAACTTTTTTATTAAAGTGTGTCTTCCCTGCTCAAGTACTCATGTTGTAGAGTTGTATGTGGGTAGAGGAAAACTAGTTTAAGTTGAACAATTGCTCATGGTTGCTAGTTTATGAACTGTGTACTAATGTTTTAAATATTTATTCATTCATGAAGGTCAAATTCAGAAAGTGCACATAGTAGAGATCGTGGAGAAACTGCAATTTCAAATAATCATAATGGTCGGTTATCATTGCTGCTTTTATTTGTTGGCTTTTATGCCCCAGCACAAATTAGATTCATTAGTGTAATTTTCTTCTTGAGGAGTGCTTTTATTGATTTCAGAGGACAAGGCAAAACTTGTTGGTTCACGAGGTCAAAATGAAGGCGGGACAACACCACTATCTGTTGAGAAAGTTCAAGATGCAGCAAAGGCAGGCCTCTCTGCTGCAGCCATGAAATCTAAATTGTTTGCTGATCATGAAGAACGAGAAATCCAGAGGCTATGTGCTAGTATCGTTAGTCATCAGGTATAGCTGTTTGTTTTGACTATAGTTGGTTGACTTGGTTCAACCAAAATATCAATTTACTTGTTTGTGCATTTCTTTGAATGGCATACATCTATGTTTATGCCCTCCAGTTGTTTTATTTGTCTGAACTAGTATCTTTAGATGTTTAACCTGTGATGGTGGCTTGGTTTTATATGCAGTTGAAAAGATTGGAATTGAAGCTGAAGCAGTTTGCTGAAATTGAAACATTATTGATGAAAGAATGTGAACAAGTTGAGAGGACAAGGCAGAGATTTGCTGCTGAGCGGTCCCGTATTATATCTGCTCGTCTTGGAACTGGAGGAGCCACACCTCCACCATCAGGTGTTGGTCCTTCCATGTCTAACAGTAATGGCAACAGTAGGCCACAAATGATCTCTGCGTCTCCCTCGCAGCCCAGCATCTCGGGGTATGGCAACAACCAACCAGTTCATCCACACATGTCCTTTGCCCCGAGACCTTCTATGTTTGGTTTGGGACAAAGACTGCCCCTATCTATGATACAACAATCTCAATCACCTTCAAATGCCATGTTCAATGCCCCTAGTAATGTGCAACCCACTTCCAATCATCCATTGTTGAGGCCTGTATCAGGGACTAACTCTGGTTTAGGTTAATTAGGAGAGTAGGCATAAGTTTTGGGACCTCAGTGTTGCAATTCTATTTTGTCATTGATCTCAGCAGTGAAGAGGAAATAGGTGGATGTGTCCAAAAAAAGAAAAATAGTTATCTAAGTTCTAGATACTGTAATTGGTTGCAGTTGATTGTGAAAGTGTTGTTTAAAGAAAATAAGTAGCATTTTGATATTCCACTGTGTTTCTGCATTACAGGTACCATGAAGTTTTTATTGTCATCGGTAACATCTTTTTTGTTAGATTTTGGAAAAAAAGAAAACTACTAATTACTTGGATGAATAATTACGAGACCATGGCTCCCTGTGCTGTTGCACAATCTAGTTTCAGACTTTCAGGGACACAAGTGGTTATTTATTGTGCGGTTGTCTCATGTACAATGTAATCTGTTATATAATTCTTGTAAATGTTCAGAATCTGTCTGCAGTTAAGTTGTAGAGAATTTAAAGCTTATCTATAATGTAGTTTGAAAATAGAAAAGCAGTTTCAAGCTACATGTTCGGGAGAGAGAAAACTAATGAAAAGAGACAATTAATGTAGTCGTACAGAGAATGCTTGTAACCAAAAGAAAAACGCAATTAAGATATTCATACAGAAAACAGTTGCAACACTAGAAGTACACAATGTAAGAACATCAGTTTTTCCTTGATCTTCAAAGGAGAAATTGTCACTACAACAGTATCACATCAGTAACTAGTTTTCTTGTATAGTTCAGCAATAACATGTAAACAATAAACTTGTAACTTAGTACTGAAGTACATATAGTTTGCACACGATGGATAAATGGGGAAGAGGGCTCTCTAATGTCTTATTGTTACAATAACCTTCAACTATGTATTTTGAGAATCCAACATTTAGATTCTCTTTCCCCATAAATGGCCTAAAAAGCAGTGTGAAGTGGTGAAGTTCTTATTGGTTGTGAATTGTGTTGCACTTGACTCATACATACATAGCTCAAGTCACTTATTCCGGTAGTGGGATATCAGCTAAATCTTCTCTGATAGGGCCATGGCTCAACTCTAACTCACCATTAGAATTCATGAACCCCTTTTCCACATGGGTTTGCATTGCTGTGTTATCCTTGGTCTCAATATATGTCTGAACAGTGTCTTTTCTGAATGTTAGGTATATAACTGAGCCGACATAGATTGCCATCAGAGGAAACACTATGATCCCAATGAACACATTTCCCACCTTTGGCAAACTATTATGAATTAGCCAATCCACGAAGGCAGTGATGAGGTAGTACACATTGATGCCTATGATTCCCAATCCTAGGATCCATGAGATGACAATTATCTGCACTAAAATTTTGTTACAAGATTTTCTTTGACATGTTTATTAGAAATGTATTTTTTTTTATTATTTCTGTCCTACATATTTAGTTGACACATCTACTATTGAAATGATTATATTTATTAAGGGAAGAGTAAAACTCACTATCATAGAGTTCTTGTGAGGTCCCATCTTGGTACTGCTGCTACTAAACTTAAGGAGTGGAATTAAAGCAAACGGAAGCTCAAAAGAAAGTATCATCTGCAAATTTTTATGGGGGTGATGAGTGTACTGTACAATTTAAAAATTAAAAAAATAATAAGAACAAAATATACAAACCGATGCGATGACGATTAGTCGACCGGCGCCGGAGGAGCCACCAATAATGGAGACAACAAGGCTTGGTGCTATGGCAATGGTCCTAGTCATCAAGTTCCTAATCCATCTTTTCATCTTCAAGTCTAAGAAACCCTGTTGTACCACCAACAAAACAACAAAACATAATTCAGTATTATTATTCTTCTTAAAAAATTTATAAATAAGAAAAACCAAAATGAAAGTAATGATTGTTGGTATTTATTCACAAATGATTAAATTGACCCACCTGCATAATGTACTGTCCTGCATAGGTTCCAGTAATAGCGGAACTTTGTCCTGAGGCTAATAGTGCTATTGCATAAATCGTTGAGCTAGACCTTCCCAACACATTCTACATCAAATGTTCATCACACATTACTAATAATTACTGTACTTGCAGATTTTGAATTAAGGTTCTGAAAATTGATCTGGTAATTGAATCAATAAATTTGAAAGTTCAAATATTTAAAATTTTAATCAAGTTTTAATTTTGTTGAATTAATATATATTTATATTTTAAATTAGCTAATCACTAAAAAATAAAATCGGTTCAACTAATTTATTAGATTGCGTTTGTTTAAAGGTACAGAACACTAAAACAGGGAGACAGAGATACAAAATTGTATTTGGTAGATGAGATATGAATAGAAATATTGTATTTAAAGATACTGAATTAATGTATTTTGTGTTTATCTTGACAAGAAATACTCAAAAAGGACAGAGACATTAACAAGATACATAATTTATTTTTTATTTTTTCTTTTATTATTCCTGTTAATTTTTCATAATTATATTTTTTATTATTATATTTTTCGTTCCAAATTTTTTTAATAAAAAAAATAGAATAAATTAGACTTTCATAATTTATTTTAATTTATTATCAAATAAAATACAAGAACACTCATTTTTATATTTCTGTATTTTGTGTCTTATTTTATCCTGTTCTCAAAATTAAACACAATTTCTACTAATTATTTATTATTTTCTAATTTTAATTAGTTCGCCAACAATTGTTTGTTATCTTGAACCAAATCGGTTTAATAATAATTTGTTTTCGCTTAATCAAGTCGAACCGGCCGATTCATAGTTATTATTAAATAAAAGTAGTAAAAATATAAAAAAGAACCTTGAGAAGAAAGGAAGCAGAGTTAAGGGTGAGATCGGTGCAATGATCAGTGTTTGCCGAAGAAAGATTTGAAGCTGAGCAAACAGTGCCAGACACAGAAATAACTGCAACGTTGATCAGAAATGCCACAAACAGTGCGAACCCACTCTCTATCAGAAAATATTTACACGCGTCCTACATAATAATAATAATATATGAGAATTAGTGTTAATGACATTTAAGTGTAACTAATTAAGTTCAATAACCTTAATATGGTTATTAGATTATTCGATCTTATTGGCTTACATTGATGCCACGAACTGTATTAGGTACTTTCCTAGACAGCACCAGAGCAGAGTGGAGGAAGAGGTTGTGCCTGCATTTTTATCACAAAAAGATAAATAAAATAAAACAAAGTAAAATTGTGACTAATTTTTTTTATATAAAAAAATATTGGTATTGTTTTTATTAAAAATAGGATTATTTAATGTAATTATATATAAGTGAATTTTGTAGGTAGATAATCAATACGTAAGATACATGTAATGTAGCAACACACAAAATATGTGTTGGACATTTTTTTTATACTTTTATAATACTCTAATACAGTATATTAAACTAAAACACCATCTTCGTCTTCATATTAAAAATGATTTCTGTAAAATTTTACTAGTAAATACTAGACGAGTTTTCAATCACTTTTCAATGTTATTTGGTTTTATAACTTATAACATCCAAAACAAAGTTTTCATCTTTATGATTGATTTTGACTTTATATCAATTACAAAATTAGGTCTGTTATAATTAATTGAAAATGTGTACTGTTAAGATTACTAATATTAAAAACTTTGTTGAAAAATAAAAATTTAAGTTTTTAATGTATTTATTTTTTAAAAGCTATTATTTGATACTCTAAGTCTTTCGACAATATATGTGTGCGCTTTGAAACGAGAATACAAGTAAAGTAAAATAATGCAAAATTAAAAAATAATGGGAATTAAAAGAAGATAATAATTTAAGTTAGATAAATTATTAAAATGGTGTCTAAAGTTTATATTACTGATAAAAAAATTTTAAAAGATAATAACGATAAATAAGTTCACGAAAAATTTAAAAACACGACAAAAAAATTAAATATTAAATATATATTGTAAAAAAAAATTAGAAATTAAATTTTGGTACAATTTTTTATAATCATTAATAGAAAGTTAAGATCTTTTCATCTTTAAAATTTAGTAATTTTATGTAAAGTGATTTTTAATTTCTTTTTAATTATGAATTACCACTTTTTTTAAAATAAAAAATATAGAGATTAAATTTTGTTTCAATTTTTTTATATATCTTTTAGATATTTATTTAAATATTACTAGTGAATAAGTCGTTTGCTAAATAAATAAATAAAAGTTGGATATTTTCAACATAAAATACCGCCAACTATAAATAATTAAAAGTTACATGCTCAATAAATATTATTATTTTTTTAATATTTATTTAATAATAATTTATATTTATATTTATAAAAATTTTATAAATAAAAATATTTATTAAAATTTTATACACATAAATTAATATAATTTATACTTATATTTTTTAAAATTTATATATATAAATTAGCAAAATTTATCTAATAAAAATAATTTAATATTTATACTAATTAAAAGATGACTAAAAATATTAAAATTTATTGGTCCTAAGAATTTTTCGTCCTAAAACATGATGTACTTACGGCATGACAAGGGCACCTAAAAGGGCAATGGCGTCGGCAGTGGCACCTTGACCACTGAGTTTGGGAATAAACATGCCCTTTATGACACCAGACGCTGGTGGTTTTACGTAACTCATTTCTCCAAAGAAACATGCTGCCATCACAAATACCAGCGTTGATATCAGCAACTCCAACTTCCTTACCTGCCCCAATGCCCCACCAATAAAATTAAATTATGTTAGACTATAATAACTGTTATTACAATAATAATAATAATAATAATAATAAAACTATATGTATGTACGATTCATTACCCCAAATCTCTGGAGACCAAGAAGCAACAGAGTGCTGCACCCAGTCACTAGAACTCCTCCCCATACTGGGATGTGGAATAGTATGTTCAGTGCAAACGCCGTTCCAATCACTGCCACATTTATTTAATTAAGGGAATAATTCTTCATTAAAAATACTTTCAGTTTTCTTGTTAAATAATTAGTTCATACCTTCTGGAATGTCTGCGGCTATGACAGCAAGCTCAGCTAATAACCATAAGCAGTACCTAACGAGTCTTGGATACTCCGCTTTGCATATCTCTGAAAGGTGTTTCCCTGCCGAAAATTATACTATTCAATTAAAAAACTAACTAGAGAGATCAAGACAAAGACTAATATTTAATACTAATTATGTATAATTAAACAAATTTCGTGTTAGGGACGTATGCTTATTGAATGTTGTTACCTGTGCTTACGCCAAGATTTGCCGCTAATGACTGAATAATAAGAGCAAATATCAATCCGATAAGTATCACCCACAGTAGCTGATCCAATACCACAACAACAAATTTTAGCATTTTTAGTTTGTCAGTTCGTCACTTTATTCTTTTATTAATTTTAATTAAACAAAAACAAAAGGTCATACTCCATAGGGTGTGTGTATACCTCATATCGGTGATTAGCTCCAGCTTGGAGATCAGTTTCCACTGTAGAAATGAAAAAAAATAATTAATTAATACATACATACATACAAATATAGATGTATGAGTTTTGGAGAGAGAAAGGAACATACAGTTTCCAGGATCAAGGTAAGCGAGAGAGACTAGAAAACCAGGCCCTATAAATGACAGAAACTTCTTCCACCCTTTTTTCTGCTTCCATGCAGTAAGTAGTTATCGTCACGTAAAATTCATAGATGGTAGATAATAATTTTTTTAATATACTAAGTATCCTTTAAGGTGAAAATTTAAGCGCAGTTAATTTTATATGAAGTTGATAATTAAGAGTCGTTAAATAATTTGACTAAATTTTCTCAGTTATCAATTTTACTTAAAATTGACTGCACCTGAAATTTTATTATCTTTTAAATATTATTTTTTATTCAATTTTTAAAGAAGAGAAACAAATAAAAAATAAATAACTTTCTTAAAGTTTTGAATAATTAGTATAAAAAAATAAATATTTAAATTAATTAAATAATAATAAATTTTTAAAAAAATCAATCAAATGCTGAATCTTAAAAAAATTGTAATATTCATTTAACAATTTTTAATTATTAAGTTCACGTAAAGATAAAGATAATAATACATAAGTCTTCCAATAAATATACATAGAAAGAAATGTATGTAGTGATGTAGAGAAGGAGCACATACCTCGTGATTTGAGGAGGCATCAGCATGAGTATGGAGGATATTATTGGGAGGTGTGGCACTTACGGCAACCACGCGGTTGTTACCACCACTCCCTGCTGGCTGTTGCTGCTGTCTAAGAACGCTTGCCATGACGGTCAATCCAAGTGATGAGTGAATGAAGCGGTGAATCGTATTATTTATTTATAGCTACAAACAGAATGCTTTTTTGTGTTTTGGGTTTTACGCACACGTCAGCTTAGAGCACCCATGCATCCATCTTCATGCCTTTTTACATGCACGCCGCCCCGTCCCTTTCGTTTTTTCTTTTTTAATTTCGTTTTCTTTAGCACCCAACTTTTCTAACACCAAGCAATATTAAAAGATCCAGATTATTATTATAAAAAAATTTAGCTAATTATTAATTAAAAAATTAGTTCTTAATCTTACACTACTCACGTAATACCGTTAACAAACATAAAAATTAATCACAAAATGTTCTTTATTTACAAGAGTAAATAATCACATTATATTCCTAAATCACACACATCATATGGTTATAAGCACTTCGCTGTCTAACTTCTCTTTTATATTTCATATCAACTTTTCAAATGTAATCCCGATTATGTAGTGTGCCATATACACAAAGGTGAAAACTCAAGTACAGTCGATTTTAAGTGAAGTTGATAACTGAGAGCTATTAGACGAAAATTTAATCAAATCAGTCAAATTATTTAACGGCTCTCAGTTATCAACTTCACGTGAAGTCGACTGCACCTGAGTTTCCACTATATACAAAATATTTAAAGTAATGTTATTTCTATTATTTTTGTGTATATTTTTTTATATTTTTATTAATAAAAAAGATTAAAAATTATTGAACAAAAGTAAAAAAAATTAAAAATTTTATTATTGTAAAGAAAAATTCTATACACCGCTTATTTTTAATTTTAAAATGATTACAATACTATATTTTATTATACATTTTCTTTTTGCTTTTATAATTTTTTTGCAGTTGAGAATAATATAGAAGTAAAGATAATATATACACCAAAAAGTATTTTAAAATTTCTCTAAATTCAATTTAATTATTTCATGTGATTAATTTTTATAAAAAATTATGAATTAATTATCATTTCTGGTAAATATTAAAAATTAATTTATTTAATATTTTTAAGGTTCAAAAATTAATTTATTGACTTTCTGCTAAAATTAAATAAAAATTATTAAAAAAATTAATTTAAGATATTACCCTATAAAAAATTCAACTTATTTTTTTATTAGTTATGAACACATATATATACAACTTTTGATATAAAACTATATTAAATATTTTTTATCTTAAAAAGTATAATTTACTATCTTAATAAATTAAANCACTCTAATCTTTATTACCTGAATAAACTGTGTATCTGCAAAACGGTGCGGTGCGGTGCGGTGTCTGACAGTTGTTCTTGGAGGTGGAATCTACATCTTTTTTGTCCCTGTAATCTAATATATATACTAATTTTCTTATGGATCCCGCTAAGGAGATTATTTGTACAATGTGTACAATGGCTATTGAGTTATGAAATGAGCATCCCTTATACTATTTAGAATAACCATCCGAGTACAAGGGATAATAAACATCTTCTCGAAAAATTAGTTTAATTTTTGGGTTCACTAAGGATTGAACTCTTAACCTTTCGAATCTAGCGCTTTAATACCATGTCATGATACTACTCATCCCAAAAGCTTCAGCTAATAAAAAAATGTAACACTAATAATTATATCTTTAATACTTCATAAATTTCCATTGTACACATTGTATAAATATTTCATTGGCTCCTCGTACTTTCCCTTTTCTTATTCCTTTATTTTTGGTTTTGCGATTAATTCGGATACAGTTTAATTTATTTCGGATTCTCTTTCATTCTATATTTTGGCTTTGTATGAGTACTAGTATGATAGAATATTGTTTTGGTTTTTGTTTGTGTTTTCTATCATTTAACGTTTGCTTTCATTTTTATGTATTATTCATATATCAAAGTTCAGATTTTAATTTTTGTCTATATTTGGTTTGATGTTTATTTATATTTTTGCTTTTGTTTTATTTAAAAATTTAATATTAATATACTATGAATATAAAATA
>NC_029779.3:10163061-10164057 GCF_000817695.3 Arachis duranensis | reverse complement strand
AATTATATATATATAAAATTATATAATGGTATGTCAACAAAAATATTTTTTTCATATTAATTACATGAATGATCATTTAAAATAATAAATATAATTAAACGATTATTGTGTAAGTTATATCAAGATATTAAATTTTTTTTATTTAAACGTGTTGCTATCATTATTACTTTGGGTTTAAAATGAGGTAAGTTCAATTAGGGGGTGTACATGGTTCGTCTGGTTTGAAGATTCGGCTTGCACCCAAATATTTTAGGAGTTAGTTTAGTATAATTTTATGGGTCTAAAGTTGGATATGGATCTCAAAAATAGATCTGTCATTATTTAGAGTTAGATCTAGGTCAAGACGAATCCATATTCACCTGATTCATGTGCATTTTAAGGAAACTAAAAAATATATATATTGTTCATACCCTGGCCCAACGATAAAGGCCCAGGTCCAAATAAAAGGCCTAATCTAAAGGATTAGAGCCTAGCTAAGTACCGACCTTCTCATAAGAAGTCGGTATCAGCCACGACTTGGTCTGAAGAAGTCGGACGTGAGATTAGCTGGCAGATAAACACTCATTCGAATGAGTAACCGCCCCTGAAATCTCTCTAACCGCTTCATAAAGCCATATCTTAACCTCCCCAAGATAATGGGGACGGTTAACATCCTAAAGATACGGCACTACTCCAACGGTGGTTATTGGCTCACCACTATAAATACGCTGACACCCCTCAGGTATCTCTAAGCCCAATACTCTCTAGACCTGCTCACACTCTTGCTAACTTAGGCATCGGAGTGTCTTTGCAGGTACCACCCCCCATTCACTCACGAGCACAAGTCGGACGGAGCCTCCCGAGTTGTAGATCCATCCGGAGTCCTCCTCCTTCATACATTTGGGCCACCCAACGCCATCCATCTTATTTATCTCCGGTTACCCACCGTAACATTGGCGCCGTTGCCGGGGACCCGAGAGATCATCCATCGATGGCGGACAGATCCCACGAAGAAGG
>NC_029779.3:10159548-10162917 GCF_000817695.3 Arachis duranensis | reverse complement strand
GATGGAACCACGGATCCAAAGCATCATCTAAGCAACTTCAAAAGTCGGATGTATCTAGCTGATGCCTCCGACGCTACTCGATGCAAAGCTTTTCCGACCACTTTATCAAAAGCGGCGATGAAGTGGTTCGACAGCCTTCCCCCGAGATCAATCACCAGCTTTGAAGACCTCTCAAGGAAGTTTTTGATGAGGTTCTCAATTCAGAAAGACAAGGTAAAACATGCACCGAGCCTCCTGGGAATAAAACAGGAGGTCGGAGAGTCTTTACGAGCCTATATGGAAAGGTTCAACAAAGCATGTTTGGAGATTCAAGACCTGCCCACAGAGGCAGTCATAATGGGGTTAGTCAATGGGCTTAGAGAAGGTCCCTTCTCACAGTCCATATCTAAAAGACACCCCGTTTCTCTAAGTGATGTACAAGAAAGGGCTGAAAAGTACATCAATATGGAAGAGAATGCAAAATTAAGAGACCTGAGCTGGCAACCTGGACCCCCTCCCTCATCTAAGGAGAGGGAAAGGGAAGCCAAGAAAAAGGAAGAACTCGGTCTCGAGAGGCCCAGGAAATATCACTCTTATACACCTCTAAAAACTTCTATAGTGGATGTATACAGAGAGATTTGCCACACTGAAAGGCTGCCACCCCCTAGACCTATTAAAAATAAAAAAGGGGGAAGCCGCAGCGATTATTGCGAGTACCATAAAATATATGGTCACTCCACTAACGACTGTTACGACCTTAAGAATGTGATAGAAAAGCTGGCTAGAGAAGGTCGGCTTGACAGATATCTCATGGAAAGGTCGGACAGTCATGGAAAGAGAAAGCGAGACGACAGGGACAGAAGAGATCCACCGCCGCAGACTCCAGAGAGGCATATTCATATGATCTCAGGAGGATTTGCGGGAGGGGGGATCACTAAATCCTCTCGCAAAAGACATCTCAAGAGAGTCTATCAAGTCGGGGAAGAGTCACCCGACCTCCCCACCATTTCGTTCACAAAAGAAGATGGGCAAGGGATAATCCCCGGGCACGACGATCCCGTAGTGATAACCATGATCCTAGCCAATGCCCATCTCCACAGAACCCTAGTAGACCAAGGAAGCTCGGCGGACATCCTTTTCAAGCCCGCTTTTGACAAGCTAGGGTTAGATGAAAAAGAGTTAAGGGCCTACCCCGACACCCTATATGGATTAGGGAACACGCCAATAAAACCACTAGGATTTTTACCCCTCCACACCACTTTCGGAAAAGGGGAAAAATCAAAGACTCTGAGTATAGACTTCATAGTCATTGATGAAGGGTCAGCCTATAATGCCTTAATTGGCAGGACTACCCTTAATCGGCTCGGAGCAGTGGTATCCACTCCCCACCTCTGCATGAAATTTCCGACCACAGCGGGAATAGCAACGGTGAGGGGAGATCAAAAATTGGCAAGGAAGTGCTACAATGAAAGCTTAAATCTGAGAGGAAAGGGCAAAGAAGTCCACGCTATAGAGCTCGGTGGCGCAAGGGCCAGAGAAGAGCTGCGACCTCAACCGGGAGCCGACCTGTACAACAAAGAAGACGCAAGCTCGGCACGGAACGAGCCCTAATAGTAGAAGAGCAAGTACAGGCGCTCCTGGAGGCCGGCTTTATTCGAGAGGTCAAATACCCAACATGGCTAACTAATGTAGTGCTAGTCAAGAAACAGAATGGTAAATGGAGAATGTGCGTCGACTATACCGACTTAAATAAGGCATGTCCTAAGGACCCTTATCCCTTGCCAAGTATTGATACCCTGGTGGACTCCAGCTCGGGGTATCAATACTTATCATTCATGGACGCCTACTCGGGATATAACCAAATCCCGATATACGAGCCCGATCAGGAGAAAACATCATTCATCACACCCAGAGCCAACTATTGCTACGTGGTCATGCCATTCGGATTAAAGAATGCGGGAGCCACATATCAAAGGTTGATGAACAAAGTGTTTTCTCCCCACCTGGGAAGCCTAATGGAAGTATACGTCGACGACATGCTAGTAAAAACCAAGGATGAAGTCGACCTCTTAACCGACCTCTCACAAGTCTTTGACACTATAAGGGTGCATGGGATGAGACTAAATCCCGCAAAATGCGCCTTCGCGGTGGAAGCAGTAAAATTTCTAGGATTTATGCTAACACAAAGAGGGATTGAGGCCAATCCTGACAAATGCAGAGCCATCCTAGAAATGAAAAGTCCGACTTGTTTGAGAGAGATTCAGCAGCTCAATGGCCGACTTGCCGCCCTCTCCAGATTTTTGGCAGGATCAGCAATAAAATCCCTTCCACTATTTTCCTTATTAAAGAAGGGATGCCCATTTGAGTGGACTCTGGAATGCGAGGAGGCGTTCCAAGAGTTCAAAAACTTTTTAAGCCAACCTCCTATCCTGTCAAAAGATTCCTAAGCCAACCTCCTATCTTAACCCGACCAGTACCGGGAAAAGACCTCGTCCTGTACCTATCCGTGGCAAACAGGGCTGTCTCATCAGCCCTGGTCAGAGAAGACGAGGTCGGGCAACACCCGGTCTACTTTATCAGTAAGGTCCTACAAGGCCCTGAGCTAAGGTATCACAAACTAGAGAAGTTTGCCTACTCCTTAGTGATAGCCTCACGAAGGCTACGACCTTACTTCAGGCTCACACAATAAGAGTCCGTACGAACCAACCCATGAAGCAAATCCTCCAAAAGACGGATGTTGCAGGGAGAATGGTTCAATGGGCGATAGAGCTCTCCGAGTTTGATCTACGATATGAAACTCGGACAGCAATCAAAGCCCAATGCCTTGCCGACTTTGTGGCAGAATACGCAGGAGACCAAGAGGAAAAACCGACTACATGGGAACTCTATGTAGACGGATCCTCCAACAAAGCAGGAAGCGGTGCAGGCATAATACTAGTTGATGAAAGTGGAACCCAGATAGAGGTCTCCTTAAAATTTGAATTTCCGGCTTCAAATAATCAGGCAGAATATGAAGCCTTGATAGCCGGACTAAAATTGGCAGAAGAAGTCGGTGCTACAAAGGTGATGATATACAGCGACTCACAAGTGGTGACCTCCCAAATAAGTGGAATATCAGGCAAATAGGACCCTAATATGAAGAGGTACTTGGAAAAAACCTTGGAGCACCTTGGGCGCTTTGCAGAAACCGAGGTCAAACACATAACTCGGGATCTAAATAGCAGAGCGGATGCCCTATCCAAGTTAGCAAGTACCAAACCAGGAGGGAACAATAGAAGCCTGATTCAAGAAACCCTCCAAGAGCCCTCGGTAGCAAAAACAGAAGATAAGCAAGAAGTACTTGAGGTAGTCGGTTTAAACCTCGGATGGATGAATCCCTTAGTCGAATAC
>NC_029779.3:10157736-10159148 GCF_000817695.3 Arachis duranensis | reverse complement strand
ATCACCGCTCAAAGAAGTCGCAGGTTCCTTTACAAAAATATCATCACAAGATATGGGATACCTTATTCCATTACTACGGATAATGGAACCCAATTCACCGACGCTACCTTCAGAAGCTTAGTAGCCAGTATGAAAATCAAACATCAGTTCACCTCGGTAGAACACCCACAGGCCAATGGGCAAGCCGAGGCAGCCAACAAAATTATACTGGCAGGACTAAAGAAGAGACTACAGGAAGCAAAGGGAGCTTGGGCTGAAGAGCTCCCTCAGGTGCTATGGGCTTATAGGACAACCCCCCAATCCGCCACAGGAGAAACACCCTTCCGGCTAGTCTATGGCGTAGAAGCCATGATTCCAATAGAAATCAATGAGCAAAGCCCAAGGGTAATTCTCCATGACGAGGTCGGAAATATACAGGGGCACAAAGAGGAGCTCGACTTGCTCCCCGAAGTCCGAGAAGGTGCCCAGATAATAGAAGCAGCATTGAAACAAAGGATGACTACCAGGTACAACAAGAAAGACATTCGAAGAACATTTGCCCCGGATGACTTGGTCCTAATCAGAAACGACATTGGAGTCAACAAATCAGGAGAAGGAAAGCTCGCCACAACAAGTCTGGGGAAGGAAAGCTTGTTGCTAATTGGAAAGCACCATACAAAATTAGTGAGGTCCTAGGAAAAGGCTACTACAAGGTGACCGACTTGAACGACACCGAGTTACTTAGGTCGTGGCATGCTTGTAATATGAAAAGGTACTACAGTTAAAAGCGAACTCTACTCCCTGATGTACTCTTTTCCCAACTTCATGATTTTTTCCCAAAAGGGTTTTTTCTGGAGAAGGGTTTTTAACGAGGCATCATAGTAGAGGCTAAGGGAAAAAGGCTATCGAGACCCTTAGTAGCAAGAAGGTACCTCCCCAATTAATAAAGATCTTTTTTACAATATCTCTTATAATATCCTTCTTTATTTTTCTAAGTCTTTCTATGAAACGCGCCAACTTAAGCTCGACAAAACGTGAAAATCCAATGAACCGACCTAGATGGTCGTCAGGATAAAACGACGAGGTACAAGTCGGCGTAAAGAGGTTATATGAGTTGATCGTAAAAACTCGGGAACAATCCGACTCTTAAGTCGAAATGAGAATCCGAGTAAAACGAACTCGGAAATACTCCGAGTAGAAGAAAAACGCATCGCAAAAATAACCTAAGTCATAAAAACTCACTAAAGCAAAGTTGAGTATAAAAAGGGTAACAAAAAGAGATTGAAAAGCCTAGGATTGAAGGCTGCATAAAAGCCCTCAAGCTAAAAGGCTCGAAAAAGCAAGACAAGCCAAAGAAAAGGTTTTCAGAAGAAAGATCAAACAGAAAAGCATACACGCATAAGGTAACTTAAACCCTTATCCAAAAAAGGGCA
>NC_029779.3:10154049-10156765 GCF_000817695.3 Arachis duranensis | reverse complement strand
ACCCCCGCCGCCTTAAGGCTCTCCTCGACCATGGTGGTAAGGTGGCTCCGAACAGACATATCATCCATGCCTATACGGGCATAAGGATAGATATTCTTTCGGACGAAGGCAAGAGCATCCGCCTTAACCTCCCCAGAAGAGCCAGACTCTAAGAGCTTGCGCTTCTTGGGATCGGGAGAAGGTCGGACGACGGAGGACGGCTGAGAAGGAGTTGAAGAAGAAATCACCATAGGATTGGAAAGAGTTCCAACACTACGAGGAGGAGGAGGAGGAGAGATAACCCTAGCATCACCAGATCGCGCGCGAGACTTAGCTTTAGCCTCCTGGACCCTCTGAAAAGATTCTTGAGCGTTTGTCTTTGCCATTTCTGAAAAGGAAAACAAATAGCTAAAGAATCAAACAAGTCGGAATATTAGGATAACAAGTCAGGAATTCAGCATACTATAAAATAACTACCTAGCTGAGATTAGACAAAGGTCGGAGACCCTTGGAGAAATTTTTTAGTATCCAAATAAGGGGCCCTCCCCCACACCTCTCGGAGGAACCCCACGACGGCAGCCTCTACCTCATCCAGATCATCTAAACTATATTTCTCGCAAGGGGTGGCCTCCAGCCAGTATAAAGGAAAGCGAGGAAAAGAGTTATCATCCAAGAAAAAGGGATGGTGACCCTCTACAGCTTGCACTTTGAAAAAGAAATTTTTAAAGTCATGGAAAGATTCATCAAAAAGGGTAAAAATCCTCCGACCTTGTATGGCTCGGAAGGAAACCCATTGTTGTTTATTGTTCAGCCCACTAAAAGGCTTGGTCATATGAAAAAGATGGAAAAAGATTTTCAGAGAGGTCGGGAAATCCAGAGCATGGCTAATAAACTGATAAATTTTCAAGAAACCCCAAGAGTTGGGGTGAAGCTGGGTAGGGGCAACCCGACAATGCTGCAAAACAGACATCTCAAAATCTGAAAAGGGTAGAAAGACGCCCAGACGGGTGATCATGCACTCATACATAAAGAAGAAGTGGGGGGCCGTTTCGTTGGCTCTCCCATGACAAACCCGGTCCTTTAAACCGGGAACAAGCAACTCATATTTAGGCTCATCTTCCTCCGAAGTGCAGAGCCGATGATGAGTGCGAAGGTGAGTAATAAACTCCGCATCCACCAACGGCTCTTCCTCCAGAACTGTAACATCAACCCAATCTACGGAGGCCATTTTTCTTTCTCTAAAGGTAAACCCGCGTTTCCTCCACGTAAGTCGGCTACGAACCCGAGTTAAATACTTGAACCCAAACTCTAAAGAGACTTTGGGCTCAAGTAGGGGCACTGTTCATACCCTGGCCCAACGATAAAGGCCCAGGTCCAAATAAAAGGCCTAATCTGAAGGATTAGAGCCTAGCTAAGTACCGACCTTCTCATAAGAAGTCGGTATCAGCCACGACTTGGTCTGAAGAAGTCGGACGTGAGATTAGCTGGCAGATAAACACTCATTCGAATGAGTAACCGCCCCTGAAATCTCTCTAACCGCTTCATAAAGCCATATCTTAACCTCCCCAAGATAATAGGGACGGTTAGCACCCTAAAGATACGGCACTACTTCAATGGTGGTTATTGGCTCACCACTATAAATACACTGACACCCCTCAGGTATCTCTAAGCCCAATACTCTCTAGACCTGCTCACACTCTTGCTAACTTAGGCATCGGAGTGTCTTTGCAGGTACCACCCCCCATTCACTCACGAGCACAAGTCGGACGGAGCCTCCCGAGTTGTAGATCCATCCGGAGTCCTCCTCCTTCATACATTTGGGCCACCCAACGCCATCCATCTTATTTATCTCCGGTTACCCACCGTAACATATATATTTTAAATTAATTTTAATATTATGTCATATTAATTATATATTTATTGTTTTATTTTTAATTATACTTGTAAAATTAAAAAATAGATCAAAGAAATATGAAATTAGAATTTATGGACAAATTCAAGTTCAAGTATGGTTATCAATTTTTTTGTAATAAGTATTTTTTTTTATAAATGAGTGTTATCATAATTTTTTTACATAAAATTTATCAAGACGCTGACTTTATTCGGTCGAAATTTGGTTTGAGTGTGATACGAAAGTAGTGTGATTTCACCAAATTTAAAATCAGGTAAAGGTTTTAAAAATAGATTCGGTTATTATTTAGGGTAAATTATTGTTAAAAATTTAAAGATCTAATTTTCACTTAATTTAAATCTAGTATAATTATGACAAAAAAATTTTAAATTTTATCGAATTTAAAATTAAATTAGGATCTAAATACCTAACTCTCATGTACACTCCTAAGTTCAATGATTCTTTCATTTACCCTGTCTAAACTGCAATTGTTTTTTGACATTTTATGATGAGAAAGCTACGCTTGCATATGTTGACCACAGGAGAGAAAACCTTGTTCTGGTACTGTGATTGTGATTTCCATTCATAAAAATGTATGAAAAATTGGAATCCACAAGAATGTGGAAGATACCTAAGTGGTGACTAATAAACAGCATTTCTAGTTTTCTACAAGTTTTTCCATTGAGTGATTAAATTAAATTAATTAAATTAAAGAATATATACTTAAATAAGTTTCAAAAAATTTTATATCTAATATTTTCCTGTAATAAAAAAAAATTTATTACACTAAAATTTTTAAATTTTACAAAAGTAATATACATAAATTCTTACTTTAGTTAGATCTGT
>NC_029779.3:10126273-10153636 GCF_000817695.3 Arachis duranensis | reverse complement strand
TCCTTCTAATTTAATTCAAAAAATAAAATATAAAATAATTTTTAAAAATATTTTAAAAATTTTAAAATAATCTCTAAATTTTTTTTAATATTTTAAAATAATTATTTCAATTAAACATACTGTTTATACCTAACCCAAAACTCAAGACAAGTCCAAAGTAGAAAAAGTTCAGAAGGTAATTATCGAGTATCCGATTTTTTAAGAAGTCGAACAAAACGTTATCAAGTGATAATTTTTTCTTGAAGGAGTTAAAACTAATCTCTACTATCTCTTACTTACTTCTAGAAAAAAGATCTCAACAATCTCTGAATAAAGGGGACGGTTATCCGTCAATAATGTTGGAACTACTTCAACGGTGATTTTTGGTTCATCACCTATAAATACATTGATACGCCTCAATTATACTTAAGATCCAATCTAATATAAACCTGCTGGAACCCTTGCTAACTTAAGTATCGGAGTGTCTTGCAAGTACCACCTCCCACCTCCTCACGAAGAACTCGGACGGCAGCGCCTTAGCGCAAGACAAGTCGGGCACAGCCTCACTCGGAGTCTGGACCTCACGTCCAGGCCCAAATACAACCGAGTTTCAGGTAACCCTCGGAAGTTAACACCCCATGGCGGACGATCACTTTGTTGGGGACTTGGAAGTTAACACCCCATGGCGGACGATCACTTTGAAGAAGGACGTACGACGTCCGAATCAAAATCAGAGTACCAAGAGGAAGGCAACGATGACCAAGCCATATTGATAACCCCTTAGAGAACAAAAGAACCACATAGTGAAGGCACCACAAAAAACCCTCCTCGTAGAAGAATTCATTCCAAAATTCACCACCCAGAGGATGAAAATCAACCCCATTCTGCCGAACTTATAGGACTACTACATGGACATCACGACTGACTTGAACAACTCAAACAGGAGATAGAGCAACAAAGCGATGTAGAGAGAAACCTGAGGAAAGAAATCAAGTGACGAAGAGAACTAGAAGAAAAGCTCTTACAATTGGAATCCGACCTTCGAAGTAGGAATCGACGTACAGCTCGGGAAGATACCCACTAGGAGCAGAAGACCCTTCATTGAAGACATCATGTGGCAAAGGTTTCTAGGAACTTTAAAAGTCCCAACATGAGCCTTTATGATGGAACGACCGACCCGAAGCACCATTTAATCAACTTCAAGAGTCGGATGTATTTGGCTGATGCTTCAGATGCGACTCATTTCAAGGCCTTCCCAACAACCCTTAGCAAGTTGGCCATGAAATGGTTTGATGGTCAACCACCTAAGTCGGTCACCAGTTTCGACGACTTCGTAAGAAAATTCCTCACCCGATTTTCAATCCAAAAAGACAAGGTCAAACATGTACCTAGTCTGCTAGGAGTCAAACAAGAAATCAGAGAATCCCTCAATGACTACATGGAGAAATTCAACAAGGTGTGCCTGGAGATCCAAAATTTGTCCACTGAAGCAGTAACAATGGGGTTTGTCAATGGTCTTCGAGAGGGGTCTTTCTCCCAATCCATCTCAAAGCAGTATCTGACCTCTTTAAACGAAGTACAAGAGCAAGCTGAGAAGTACATTAACATAGATGAGAATGTTAGGCTACGAGAACCTAGTTTCCGACAAACACAACCTTATCAAACTCGAGAAAAGGAGAAAGAGTCCAAGAAGAAGGAAGCACACAACTAAGAGAAACCAAGGAGGTACCACAATTACACTCCATTGTGAGTTTCTCTTGTCGATGTCTATAGGAAAATTTGTCATATCGAGAAGCTTCCCCCCTCGTCCAATTAAAATAAGAAGGGTGGAAGTCGCACAGAATATTGTGAGTACCATAAGCTATACAGACATTCTACAAATGATTGTTATGACAAAAAAATGTGATAGAAAAAATGATAAGGGAAGGTCGGTTGGATAAGTATCTCATAGAAAGGTCGGACAGTAAATGGAAAAGAAAAAGGGATGTTGACGTTAGGATTTTTGCTAGTAAAGAATTTTATAAAGTCGCGTTGTAAGTATAGATTCTAAACCAATAGAAATCCCTTCGTACAAACGTTTTGGTTGTCACAAGTAACAAACCCCTAAATAAATTGATAACCGAAGTATTTAAACCTTGGGTCGTCTTCTCAAGGAATTGTAGGGAGGTGTGTTCTTATTATTGGCTATGAAAAAGGTAAAATTGGGGGTTTTGAGAGTGATAAACGAGTATGATAAATGACAAGTAAAATAAATAAATAACTGTAAATCAAACTCTTGGCAAGGTATGAGAATTTGGAAGTCCTATCCCAGTTATCCTTATCAATTGTGATGAGAATTGGATTTTTCTCCCACTTTATTAACCTCTAACTATGAAGGTAAGTTAAGTGGATGAATTAATTTGAATCCTCAAGTCCAGTCTTTCCTTGGGAAAAGTTGGAGTTATTGGATCTCGAATTAATTCTTGAAGAATTCCAATTTTCAGTCAACAATGAGTTTGATAACTCAAGAGTTACCAATTAATCAACCAAAGCCAAAAATATAGAAAGCTAAACTGAAATTATAAATATCTGGAATACCTCAAATTATATTGAATGAAAATGTCAATTCTAACACGGACAATATCCATAAGCCAATTGGGCAACATAAACCAAACACAAATAAAAGCTTTAGAGTAAACAAAAATAGAAGAGAAAATAAATAGTAAAGGAATATTGAACCTGTGATGAAGAAGTTGAAATCCTAATCCTAATCCTAATCCTAAGAGAGAGGAGAGAATCTCTCTCTCTAAAAACTACATCTAAAACTAAAATTATGAATTATGAGAGCATGATTATGAATGGATGCATTCCCCACTTTATAGCCTCTAATCTGTGTTCTCTGGGTCGAAAACTAGGTCAGAAACAGCCAGAAGTCACTTCCAGCGCTTTCTGGTCCATACAGGTCGCGGCCAAGTGACGCAGAGGCGTCATCCACGCGTCCGCGCGGATTGCAGTTCGCAAATGCGACGCGGGTACGTCATTCACGCGTTCGCGTCGCCTAACTTCGCGTTCTCCCCTCTCCTTTCGACGCGGACGCATCGCTGATGCGGTCGCGTCGCGTGGCATTTTTTTTAATATGCAGTGTGCAGAATGCAAAATGATATGAATGTTATGATTAATTCCAGGTTCAATGAAAAATAAAATAAAACTAGAAAACAAATAAAACTAAATAAAAATGAAAAAGGAACGATCATACCATGGTGGGTTGTCTCCCACCTAGCACTTTTAGTTAAAGTCCTTAAGTTGGACAATTGAGGAGCTTTCTGTTATGGCGGCTTGTGCTTGAACTCATCTAGAATTCTCCACCAATGTTTGGAGTTCCAGTAGCCTCCGGGGTCCCAAACAAGGCGCAAAAAGCCTTCAAGCAAGTTAAAGCAAGTGACAAGGCCCCAAGAGTGTTGATTTCTAGATTGAATTCCGGGGTCCCAAATCTTGCTTTAGAAAGCTAAGGGATATGAATTTTACCCACTTGAATGTTGTGAAGGATGATGGCAACTTAGGGGGAGGGGTCTCCAATAACTTTGGCAAGGTGATTTCAAGCTCCATTCCCTTGTGCTCTTTGACAACTTCCACCTCTTTTCAAACTTCTTTGATTTCAACCTCTTCCTCTTGATAGCTTTCTTCTAATTCAAACTCTTCTTCATTAATTACCAAGGGCATGGGAGGTTGTGCTTCTTCTTCTTTAATTTTCATATCTTGATCAACCTCTTCTAAGTCTTCAACTATGATATGCCTTGGAGGTTGTACACCCTCCTCAACAACAAATTCAAACTCCTTAGAAGAGGGTTCTGTGACTTGAGGTTCCCGTGGAGGTTCTGCATCTCCTGAATCTTCAACCACTTCTTCCTTTGCAACTGTTATGGCTTTCTCCACTTGTTCTAGTACAAAGTCATGCTCCTTATTGTCCACTGGAGTCTCTAGTGTCTCCTTCATGCTACGTTCTTCATTAGATTCTCCACATGAAGCCATGGGGGTTCCTTGAGTGTCCGAACGTCCGGAAGGTAATTGACTTATTGCTTGCTCCAATTGATGAAGGGTTGTATGAAATTGATCTACTGTTTCCTTGAAATGATCCATTGACTCTTCCTCCTCCTTGATGATTACCTTTCCATGACAACTCCCTTCAATTACTCCTTTATCTTCAAGGGTCTCTCCTACCTTCACCTTTAGTGCCTCCTCTAGCTCCTTATGAAGTATGGATTCGCGAAGATGATCCTCTCTCTCTTGTTCCATATCAATAGCATCATTGAGATCATCTTGCTCTTGGATTGATGGATGTGGATGCTCTTCCATGGATGGTGGTGATGGGATGGGTGGATCATTATGTGGTTGAAAAGGAAGTGCACTAGAGCTTGAGGGTTGATTGTTGAAGGTATTTAATGGTCTAATTCGGGTGGCAAGAGCTTGTATAGTAGAGTTTAGATCAGTAAATTCTTTCTCCATGGAGGTTTGGGGTGGATAGGAGGGTTCATTTGTTGGGAGAAAGGGTTCATGGTAGGAAGGTAGTTCATCTTGATAAGGATATGGAGATGGTGAATATTGAGGTGGTGGTTCTAAGTATGGCTCGTAGGGTGGTTGGTGTGGTGTATAAGGATTAGGGTCATATGGATGTGTTTGGTGGAAAGAGACTTGTGAGTATGGTGGTCCAAAGTCATGTTGAGGATATCTATCATTTTGGTATGCATTGTAGAATGGTCTTCGTCCATGATATCTTGGAAGGTGTTGTTGCCTAAAGGGTTGATCAGATCCTCTTGGCTCCGTCCATCTTTGATTGTTCTGACCTTGATGCATATTCCTGTTCTCATTATAGTGTCCATTCCTAACAATAACATTGGAATCAAACTTGAAGCTAGAGGGGTGAGAATTCATAGTAGTAGAAAAAAATAGAAACAAAAACTAACAAAAAGAAAATATTTTGAAAAAGATAAGATAGGATTTTGAAAAAGATATGATTTTTTTTTTGAAAAATATTTACAATAACCAATAATAAGGCACACGTTTGCAATTCCCCGGCAACGGCGCCATTTTGACGTTAGGATTTTTGCTAGTAAAGAATTTTATAAAGTCGCGTTGTAAGTATAGATTCTAAACCAACAGAAATCCCTTCGTACAAACGTTTTGGTTGTCACAAGTAACAAACCCCTAAATAAATTGATAACTGAAGTATTTAAACCTCGGGTCATCTTCTCAAGGAATTGCAGGGAGGTATGTTCATATTATTGGCTATGAAAAAGGTAAAATTGGGGGTTTTGAGAGTGATGAACGAGTATGATAAATGACAAGTAAAATAAATAAATAACTGTAAATCAAACTCTTGGCAAGGTATGAGAATTTGAAAGTCCTATCCCAGTTATCCTTATCAATTGTGATGAGAATTTGATTTTTCTCCCACTTTGTTAACCTCTAACTATGAAGGTAAGTTAAGTGGATGAATTAATTCGAATCCTCAAGTCCCAGTCTTTCCTTGGGAAAAGTTGGAGTTATTGGATCTCGAATTAATTCTTAAAGAATTCCAATTTTCAGTCAACAATGAGTTTGATAACTCAAGAGTTACTAATTAATCAACCAAAGCCAAACATATAGAAAGCTAAACTGAAATCATAAATATCTGGAATACCTCAAATTATATTGAATGAAAATGTCAATTCTAACACGGACAATATCCATAAGCCAATTGGGCAACATAAACCAAACATAAATAAAAGCTTCAGAGTAAACAAAAATAGAAGATAAAATAAATAGTAAAAGGAATATTGAACCTGTGATGAAGAAGTTGAAATCCTAATCCTAATCTTAATCCTAAGAGAGAGGAGAGAACCTCTCTCTCTAAAAACTACGTCTAAAACTAAAATTATGAATTATGAGAGCATGATTATGAATGGATGCATTCCCCCACTTTATAGCCTCTAATATGTGTTCTCTGGGCCGAAAACTGGGTCAGAAACAGCCCAGAAGTCACTTCCAGTACTTTCTGGTCCGTACAGGTCGCGGCCAAGTGACGCGGAGGCGTCATCCACGCGTCCGCGCGGATTGAAGTTCGTAGATGCGACGCGGGCGCGTCATTCACGCGTTCGCGTCGCCTAACTTCGGGGCAGCTATGACAAATTATATATCAAATCGAAGCCCCGAACGTTAGCTTTCCAACGCAACTAAAACCGCGTCATTTGGACCTCTGTAGCTAAAGTTATAGCCGTTTGAGTGTGAAGAGGTCAGGCTGGACAGCTTAGCAATTCCTCCAACTTCTTGTATTCCATCCACTTTTGCATGCTTCCTTTCCATTCTCTAAGTCATTCCTGCCTTGTAATATCTGAAATCACTTAACACACATATCAAGACATCTAATGGTAATAAGAGAGGTTTAAACATAGGGAACTTAAGGCCAAAGAAGCATGTTTTCAATCAAAGCACATAATTAAGAAGGCAAATGTAAAACCATGCAAATAGTATGAATAAGTGGGTGAAGAGTTGATAAAAACCACTCAATTGAGTACAAGATAAACCATAAAATAGTGGTTTATCAGTGTATTAACCATATCTGAGAAAGACATATCCACATGATAACAGGTGGATTTGCCAAATGGGAAAGAAAAAGGGATGTACTAACCATATCTGAGAAAGACATATTCACATGATAGCAGGTGGATTTTCCAGAAGTAGACTCACTAAGTCATCCCGAAAGAGACACCTAAAGGAAGTCTACCAGGTGGAGGAAGAAATCCCTGACTCACTAACCATCTTTTTCACAAAAGAAGATGTGCATGGTATAATACCCGGGCATGATGATCCCGTGGTAATTACCATGATACTAGCTAATGCAAATCTTTATAGGACCTTGGTGGATCAAGGAAACTCAGCTGACATTCTATTCATGCCTGCTTTTGACAAATTAGGGTTGGAAGAGAAAGAACAGAAGGCATACCCAGACACCCTTTTTGGGCTAGGAGATACGCCTACCAGACCATTGGGTTTTATTTCCTTACATACTACCTTTGAAAAAGGGATGAGATCCAAAACCTTGAACATTGAATACATCATTGTTGATGTAGTTCCAGCCTACAACACCCTGATAGGTCAGACAACTCTGAACCAATTAGGAACCGTTGTCTCTACCCCACACCTCTGTATGAAATTTTTGACACAAGAAGGGATTACTACTATTAGAGGGGATCAAAAGTTAGCAAGAAAATGCTACAATGAAAGCTTGAATCTGCGGGATAAATGTAAAGAAGTTAACTCAATTGAACTCGGCGGAGTTCGAAGTAGAGACGACATAAGACCACAACTTGAAGCAAAGATGGAGGAAGTGCTGATCGGAGATGAAGTCGGAAAAACCATTAACATAGGGGTAAACCTGGGATAGATTTGAAGGAAGAACTCATCAAACTCCTACATGAAAATTCCGACCTCTTCGCTTGGAAAGCGTCTAATATTTTGGGAATTGATCCTAAACTCATAACTCACAAGATCGCAGTATATCATGGATCCTGACCTGTTCAGCAAAAAAGATGTAAACTCAAGCCTGAACGAACTCAAGTGATCGAAGAACAAGTTCAAACATTACTAGAAGCCAGGTCCATCAGGGAAGTCAAATATCCGCTATGGTTGGCAAATGTTGTGTTGGTAAACATTGATGCTTTAGTAGATTCATCCTCAGGATACCAATACTTATCTTTTATGGACGCATACTCGGGATATAATCAAATCCCGATGTTCAAGTCGGATCAAGAGAAGACATCGTTTGTCACTCCAAGAGCAAATTACTGTTACGTAGTCGTGCCATTTGTTCTAAAAAATGCAGGCGCCATATATCAGAGATTGATAAACAAAATATTTGCACCTCACCTCAGAAAATTAATGGAGGTATATGTAGATGACATGCTGGTGAAAACCAAAGAAGAAGCAAATCTCCTGTCCGATGTCTTACAAGTGTTTAATACGATAAGGAAGCATGGGGTGAGATTGAATCCCATAAAGTGCACCTTTGCAATTGAAGCAGAAAAATTTTTGGGGTTCATGCTCACACAAAAGGGAATTGATGTCAATCCCGACAAGTGCAGAGTTATCTTAGATATGAGAAGTATGACCTGTTTAAAATAAGTCCAACAGTTGAATGGCAACTTGCAGCCCTATCCAGATTTTTGGCTGGATCAGCTTTAAGATCCCTACCATTTTTTTCATTACTCAAGAAAGGATGCCAATTTGAATGGACTCCTGAATGCGAAAAGGCTTTTCAAGAGTTCAAAAACTTATTAAGTCAACTGCCTATACTTACCCGGCCAAAAACAGGAGAAGAACTTATATTATATTCAGCTGTCACTGATAAGGTGGTAGCTTCAGCTCTGATTCGAAAAGATGAAGCCGGACAACATCCTATCTCTTTTACCAGTAAAGTCTTACAAGGACTAGAATTGAGGTACCAAAAAATAGAAATATTTGCATATGCCTTAATTCTGGCATCTAGAAGGTTCTGACCTTACTTCCAAGCACACACCATAAAGGTTCGAACTAATCAACCATGAAGCAGATCCTCCAGAAAACAGACATAGCAGGTCGGATGGTACAATGGGCCGAAGAGTTGTCTGAGTTTGACCTGAAATATGAAAGTCAGACAGCCATTAAGACCCAATAGCTCACCGATTTTGTGGCTGAATACACCGGTGACAAGTCTGGGACCTCCACAACCTGGAGCCTATATGTGGACGGATCCTCCAATAAAATCAGGAGTGGTGCAGGCAATATCTTGGTTAACAAAGAAAGGACCCAGATAGAGCTTTCCCTAAAATTTGAATTTCCTGTTTTTAACAACCCGGCCGAGTATGAAGCCATGACTGCAGGCTTAAAACTTGCCAAAGAAGTTGGAGCAACAAAGGTTGTTGTTTTTAGTGACTCTCAAATAGTGACTTCTCAAATCAATGGAGAGTATCAAGCGAAGGACCCCACTATGAAAAGGTACTTAGAGAAATACTCGAACAACTTCAACAATTCCTTGAGATTGAGGTCCGACATATAGCTCGAGAGCTTAATAGCAACGCTGACGCCCTCTCCAAACTGGCAAATACTAAGCAAGGGGGAAATAACAGAAGCTTAATTCAAGAAACTCTCAAAGAGCCATCAGTCAGCAAATCAAACAACAAGTCGGACATATTACCCATCTCCGGTACGGATCTTAAATGGATGACTCCCCTTATCAAATATTTGGAATTCGAGATCCTCTTCGAGGAATAGAAGGAGGCTAAAAGAATTTGAAGGGAAGCACAAAACTATACTTTGGTACACAATATCCTTTATAGAAGAGGGATATCAACACCCTTGGTCAAATGTGTCCCTATTTGCAGAACTGAAGAAGTCTTGGAAGAGATACACAATGGCATATGTGGGAACCATCTCGGAGCTCAGTCACTAGCCAGGAAAGTAATCCGAGCCGAGTTCTTTTGGCCAAACTTACAAAGAGATGCGATCGACTTTGTCAAAAAATGCCCACCTTGTCAGATGCATGCTAACTTCCACATCGCTCCCCCTGAAGAACTCATCAGTATAACCTCTTCATGGCCTTTTACAAAATGGTGGCTGGACATACTTGGACCTTTTCTCCAAGCTCTGGGGCAAGTTAAGTACCTCATCGTGGGGGTGGATTCCTTCACTAAGTGGATTGAAGCTGAACCACTAGCTACTAGCACATTCTAAAAAATCAAAAATTCTTGTATAGGAATATTATTACTCGATTTAGGGTCCCACATTCTATCACCGCTGACAATGGTACTCAGTTTACTGACTCTACTTTCAAGAGCTTAGTGGCGAGTATGAAAATCAAACACTAGTTCACATTGGTAGAGCATGCCCAAGCTAATGGGCAAGCGGAGGTAGCAAATAAATTTATATTAATTGGATTAAAGAAAATGTTACAGGATGCAAAAGGAGCATGGACAGAAGACTTTCCACAAGTTATGTGGGCTTATCGGACAACTCCTCATTTGACAATTGGAGAGACACCATTTTTACTTGTATACGGGATAGAAGCCATAATCCACATTAAAGTCAATGAACAAAGTCCAAGGGTAAGATTTTATGATGAGGTAAGAAACATCCAAGCCCAGAAAGAGGAATCCGAGCTCCTCCCAGAAGTTCAAGAACAAGTTTAGAAAAGAGTAGCCGCGCTAAAACAAAAGATGTCGGCCAGATATAATAAGAAGTTCATTCGAATAAGCTTCACCACAAGCGACTTGGTCCTGATAAGAAATGATATTGAGGTAACCAAGTCAGGTGAAAGGAAGCTCACTACTAATTAGAAATGACCTTTCAAGATAGCTGAAGTCTTAGAAAGAGCCTACTACAAAGTGTCCGAACTAAATGGAACCAAGCTCCCAAGGTCGTGGCACGCATGCAACATGAAGAGATACTATAGCTAGAAGCGTACCTTGCTCCTTGGTGTATTTTTTTTCCCGACTTCATAGTTTTTTTTCCAAAAAATAGTTTTCCTGGAGGGAGTTTTAACGAGGCATCAAAGCGAGGACTAGGGACAAGAAAAATTATCACCCTTAGTAGCAGAAGCATTTTTGTAAATTTCTCTTCATTAAAGATAAAATATCTTTAAAATTCTATTGTTTATCCTATGACACGCACCGACTTAAGCTCGAAAAAATACAAAAATCAGTTACCTGACCTAAGTGGTCGGCAAGATAAAGCGACGAGGTACAAATCGGTATAAAGAGGTTATACATTCCGATCATTAAACCCCGTGTTTTTTACGACTTATAAGTCGGAAGATGTTTGGGCCTTCAAAATGCATCACAAAAATAATCTAAATTCCAAAATGACCGACTTCTAAAAAAAATTGGTCATTCGAGTATGGCAATGGAAGGATCTTAAAAATAAACTCTAAGTTGAAAACCCTCAAAAGATAATTATTTCCAGCATAAGAGGCTTTTTAAAGCCTTGCAACAGTTAAGATAAAACTTAAAAAGAAATACCTACAAAGAAGGTATCCAAAAGCCTTTAAAGGGACTAGCATCCACAAGAGTATGCAAAAAATATACAAAAAATATAAAGTGTTCATAAAGGACCACAAGTTGGGTCTAAAAAGAGCAACTAAAGGAGACTGATAAGAGGGTTCTGATATTTATAAGTCACCTCGGCAGAGACTTCAAGCTGAGGAGAGGGAGTTGGCATAGTTTTCTTGGTTGGCACAATTTCAGGCTGAGAACAGGAAGTTGGCATAACCTCCTCGGTCGGGATGACCTCAAGCACAGAGGAAGAACCCAACGCTGGAATTGGTGCTGGAAGTGGCGTTGGGTAAACCAACGCCAAGAGCAACCCTAGAGCTAGCCCTAGCACTGAGTTGGGCACTATATTGGGCGCTGGGTAAACCAGCGCCTAGAAATGAAGCCTAGAATAAGTTCTGGCGCTGGTTTGGGCGCTCGTTTAAGCCAGCGCCAGCAACCCTGCTAAGATGACCTTATCTTCTTCAAAGTTATAACTTGATCTATAGAGATCCAAATGATGCACTTTTAGTTGTGTTAGAAAGTAGACATTTAGAACTTTCTAACAATATATAATAGTATGGGGGTGGACATTCAATTTAAGCTTCAGAAATGGGCATTGAATTAGAAGTTAGAGTTGTCCTTGCGCTGGAAAAACCAGCGCCCAAAAACCAAATCAGCGCCCAAACATAACCAACGCTCAAAATCAGTGCCCATACATGCCAAATGACCCTTGGAGCATCATTTTGGTTCAATTAAATTCATTCAAGGTCCACTACAAAATCATGCAAGCAAGCCTAGTTATATCACTCAATCAAGACCACAAGAATCATCTAGAAATAGTTAAATTTCAATTTATTGTAACTTATTTTCAATTTCATTTGGTAATTTAAGATAGCTATAAATAGTACCATCACACACCCACACCCAAGGGTGGATTTGGGGCGGATACACACACCCCATCTTGGGCACACACCACTGGAAGTGGGTCTTCGGACCCCTCTCTTCCACACTTCTCTTCTCATCCATTTCTTCCATATCACTCTTGTAAATATTATGAGTCTCTAATCCACATTTGGAAAAGGAGCTCTGTTATAATTTTAATTGAATTGATGTTTATTTTCTTTTCTTCTTGATTCTATCTTCATACATAGGAAAGAGTTTCGTTCTTCAAAGATCCAATTGGATCTATTAGAATTCTATGTGAACCTTGACCAAGGAATCATAGCAATTCAATTTGAACTCTCTCCTCCTAAGAAATTTGATCTTGATTTAGAGTTGATATTGTGACATGTAATCTCTCTAATATTGGGGTCTTTGAAGTTATGTGTATGAGATTAGAAATTTTTTTTGTTTATCTAAGAGAGAATTTTTGTTCTTCAAAGATTTAATTTCATTGGAAGAGGAATTGGATCTATTAGAATTCTATGTGAACCGAGTTCAAGAAATCATAGAAATTCAGTTTGAAACTCTCTTTTCACAATGAATTTGATTTTGGTTTGGGGTTGATACGTGACATATAATCTCTCCAAAATTGGGGTCTTATGAGTTGTGTGGCTTTGGATTAGAAATTAAGCTTCACCTCTTTTTATGAGCATTAGAACAAGGACTTAGCATGATCATAACTAGAAAAGTTGAGTAACCAAGACCTTGGAGCTCAACTACTTATGATCTGCCATAGATCTAAACATTGCATGAACAAGAGGAAGAAGAGGTTCTTTGATTCAAGAGAGATCAACATCTCCAATCCTTAATGTCTTCTATCTTTAATTTCTAGCACTTTACATTTTCTGCAATTTACATTTTCAGCACTTTACTTTCTTCTACTTTACATTCATGTTATTTACTTTCTAGTACTTTATTGCTTTCTTTTAATTTCATGTCATTTACATTTTCTGTTTACTTATCATTCAACTATGATCGTCTAACTAGAATGATCAATTGACAATTGATTGCTTAATCTTTTAATCCTCATGGGATCGACCTAACTCTTGTGAGTTCTATTACTTGATACGACCTGGTATACTTGCCGGTAGTTATGCGGAATAATTTTTTGTATCATAAAGCCTCCAAAGAATGCTAAGTAGTACCCAAAGGAGTTTTCTCCAACTCCTTCAGCAAAGCAGAGTATACCCTTGTTGTCCAAATTCTCCCTCGGATCAAGACCTGGAGATGGTGTTTGATAGAAACATCATCCATGGCAATTAAGCTATAAGGAAGGATGTGTCTCTCACAAAAACTCACCCCATCAAAACTAGTATCAAGAATATTGATACTTCCAAATTCTGAAGTTTTTCATTTTTTGGAACTAGGGTCCGAGAAGGGAGGGACAGGAGGGGTAACAACAAAGGAGGAGGAGGAAGATGGGATACCGACTTAGATTGAAAAGAAGTATTCGAATCTGACTCGATCAGAGAAGGAGTATTCGACCTCCCCGAATCGTGAAGTTGTAGGGATCGAGCTCTAGCGTTCCTCTTGGCCTCTTGAACTTTCTAGTAGGTCTTCTAACTACTCTTCATTTTTTCTGCCCAAGAACACTGAGAGTTAGAAACAACTCGGATCAACAAACAAGTATCTACAAATAATAGCAATAACTACCTAGCTCGGTACGAACAAAACTCGGCTTTCAAAGAAGAAACTTCTTCGTATCAAGGTTTGGAGCCCATCCCCAAGCCTCTCAGAAGAATTCTACAATAGTCTCCTCAACCTCATCAAAATCTACCAGGTTATACTTATCGACAGGAGTGGAATCTACCCAATATAGTTGGAAGCGAGGCTCATTATTTTCATTAAGGAAAAATGGATAGTGACACTCACAGCCCGAACTTTAAAAAAGAAGTTTTTAAAATCATGGAATGACTCATGAAAAATAGAGAATACTTTCCGACCTTGTATAGTTCGGAAAGAAACCCATGTTGTTTATTGATGGAACTGAAAGGTCTAATGAGCTGAAATAAGAAGAAAAAGATCTTTAAAGAGATCGAAAAATCAAGCTCACAACTCACGAGCTGGTAGATTTTCATAAAACCCTAGGAATTTTGGTAAAGTTAGGTGGGAGCCACTTTACAGTAAGACAAGACATCGATTTTAAAATCGAAAAATGGAAAAACCACCCCAAGTCAGGTGAAAAGGTAGTCATACATGAAGAGAAAGGTTCCGATGTGGTAACTCGGTTAAAACATACTCGGTCTTTCGGGTCAGGGGCTACTATTTCATACTTCTCCTCGTCATCCCTAAAACTACAAATCCTATGGTATCTATGAAATTCATCTACAAACACATTATCTACTACAGAAACTGCAGAAAGGACCGAAATATCTATCCATTTCGACAACTCCTTAGAAACCTTAGACTACATTCTCGAGACAATTAAACGAGACATATAAAAGAGATATACCTACATTATAAAACAAAAATCATCACTACAAGTTGAAAACTCATGACTACAATGTGGAAACAAGTAGAAGGCCTTTTTTCAGACAAAAATCAACAACAAACACAGAGGGGGCATCCTCGGAAAAAGAAGAGTGACATTGTTTCCAAAAGCTAAACAATTTCATTTAAGGACATCACAATACACAAAAGAGACAACAATAGTATCACAGCAATGCAATAAACTAAAAAAGAAATGCAAAAGAACCAATTTCTATGAAAATGTGAAGGCCAAAAAGCTACGAAAACAACAACTCCAAACACGAAAATAGCAAAATCCACAAACAAGATTTTACATTTATGCAAGATTTTTCAGTTTCTAATATAAAAAACCAAATGCAAGAAGTATTATACAAGGCAAAGAGCTAACCTTTTTTCGAAGAAAGCAAGAGAAGATAAAACACATCATAACAATAGACAATTCCCTTCAAAAGTAAACACTCGTTCTTCAAGAGAGGAATGGAACTTTAATGTAAGAAGAGAAAATGAAAAGCTTTAGAGAGAAAAGAAGTGAATAAATCTCAGAAGAAGAGGAAACGAAAAAGAAGAACAAGAAAAAGAGAGAGGTATTTATAAGACCCAAGGGGCAAAAATGTAAAATTTCCTCTCTCATTTAAAGATGTACACTTTTACCAATGTAACCACACCCAACGTGTCAAAATTGAAAACCAACAGACGCAACGGTTGACGTTTCAAAATCACGTCGGGTTTCCGACTCAAAAACGGAGACCTAAAAAAATCCGACGTGATAATCCTACTTACCAACACTTGTCCGATTTCTCACATGTTTGAGTACGACCTGAGTAAAAGATCAGACTCAAGCAGGAACACTATTCATACCTTGGCCCAAAACTTAAACCAAGCCCAAAGTAGAGAAAGCCTAGAAGGCAATTACCGAGTAGCCGACCTCCTAAGAAGTCGAACAGAACGCTACCAAGTGATAACTCCCTCTTGAAGGAGTTAAAACTAACCCCTGCTATCTCTCACTTACTTCTAGAAGAGAGACCTCAATAACCCCTGAATAAAGGGAACAGTTATCCGCCAATAATTGTGGAACTATTCTAACGGTGGTTTTGGTTCGTCACCTATAAATACACTGACACTCCTCAAGTATACTTAAGATCCAATCTAATATAAACCTCCTGGAATCCTTACTAACTTAAACATTAGAGTGTCTTGCAGGTACCACCCCTAACTTCTCACGAAGAACTCGGACGGCGGCACCTCGCCGCAAGACAAGTCGGGTGCAGCCTCACTCGAAGTCTGGATCTCACGTCCAGGCTCAAATACAACCAATTTCAGATAATTCTCAGAACACATACCAAATTTTAAAAAAATATATATTGTGATTATTGTCTAATAAAAATAAAAATTAAAAATTTTTTATTTATTTTAAAATTTAAAAAATTAAAATATTTAATATTAAAAAGCTCAAAATTAATTTAGATAATTACTCAGAAATAAATAAACACAAACGTACACTATAGTAAATAAAATAAATGTATTATTCAATTTTTGATATCCATATATAAAAGGTCATTCAGGTAAACAGTTATGTGCTATTGTCTTTATACGAAATTGATAGTTAAGAGTCGTTAAATAACAATTTAGTCAAATATATCAAATTATTTAACCATTTTTAACTAATAATTTTATATAAAAATAACTACATGTCAATTTTCAGAGTTATTTAATTTGTATAACACACTAACTAATTCGTCACGTACAGTAATAAGTACGTATTCTGTTTTGAGAGTCACTTTCATGAGCAAAATAAAAATACAAATCGATCTGATCAAAGATCCCATTCCCAACTGCAATGTCATTTAGATTTTATCAGTTCGATTTATAAATCCATCCATTTGTCACATATACGAAAGCAAAGTAGCAAATAATGACACTAAGAATATGATAATAATGCATGAACAGGTTGGTTGAATGTTCCAATGTCTTTGGCGATAAGTTTAATTAATGTTTATTTATTTCATATTAAATCAGGCTTATATCATATGCATATATATGGTAACGGCCTGCAAAATGCATGTTTTTGGGTTTGGAATGACTGCTACGTTACAACTTTGTGGAGGTGCCATATTCTTAATTAAACCTCAAGCATTTTGCAGGGGGTAATGCATTATTTTATATAGTAATAATCATAATTTTATGTATTGGATATGGATATATTTTACATGATGTTTAAAGGTTGACTATAACATTTCTACTCTACTACTAGTGTGTGATATCCACGGTTGTTGCAGCAAAGAAGTTGTACGACATTTACATTTTTTTTTTCTTTCTCATCAGTTTAATTTTTCTATGTTTCGATTTGTTTTGAATTTAATTTTTTTTATATATTCTGTCTATACTTTTTATTTTTTATTTTCTACTGATAAGTAGATGCCCAAGAGGTCAACGATCAAAAAGTCGGTTTGTTTCTTTCTATATTTTGAGTTAGTTTTGACGTGATTCCATAGTTATTAAATTACCTTTTTTTTTTCACTTGAATCCGAAAGTTTTGAGATTCCATTGATTACTAAACTCAAAAATGATTCTAAATTCTTCTAAAGTCATTACATATATAACTCACACAGCTTATAGATGTGAAATTGACATTAGATTAGATCCAAATGCAACTCGTTAGTTGGTTAATGTGGGTAGTTAGAAGCCACTTATTTAAATCTACTCAAATTTTTACAAAATTATTATTCTATTTTAAGTAAGGAGATAGAATGCAGACCATCTATGGCAATTTGGTATATAAACTACTTTCAATCTCACCAATTAAGACACAACACATACATTTAGTATTTTTTTTCATTTAATTTTAATCTTAAATTTTCATCATCATCATCTTGAGTGTGACCACACCAGTCTTTCACAACCTTACCTTTGCCAACAACTCCGCCACATACGTTAAAAAAGATGAGGCTCATTCCAAATTTATTTGGAGATTAAGATTACTACAAATTATTAAAATAGTTGACACATTTCATGTTTTAACTAGACGGAAAGGAAGATATGAATTGTGATACGTGATCTCTATTATTCAAAGAGAATATTTATACTATATATACACAAAAAAATTTATTATTTGTATAAAATATATATTAAAAATAAATTAAACACTACATATATTTTATATATAAATATATAATAATTAATTTAATAGTTAATTTTTTGTGTGTATATAATATTCTTATAAAATGATATATGTTTATTATAAAAAAATATTTTTTTAATAATAAAATGGAATAATCAGTCCATTAACTATAATTCAAATAATAATTTTTTTTATATTCACTTAAAAATCACAAATTCAAATATCATTCCTAACTTAAAAAAAAATAGGATAATTAGAGCAACACACAAATATTACAATCTATCAAGAAGAGCTGATTTATCACTTATGAAGAGTATAAGTATAGTACTTTGAAAAAGATACACTCAATACTCACACAAGCAAAAACAAGAAAACTCTCCAAGTTACTATTTTTTTCCTTCTATCCAATATTATACATTTATACTTAAAAAATTGACACATCGTTTTCCTTTTTTACTTTTTTTTTCATATGTATTTTTTGTTATTCACATTATTTTTTAGTTTGACAGACTAAATACTAATTCGTTACAGATCTAAGTTCATTTAAAAATTTATCATTGGCTAATAGATTTTACATATATAAGATGACGGGATTTAAATTCCCAACACTTGCTTAAGTGAACTAATAAACTTATCACTCGATCAAAAGGCCAAATCATTCTCAGAAAAGCCCAAACCCGGCCCATTCAGCATCGCCAACGAGTCGGGGCGAAGATGCAACTGAAGACGACGACGTCGAAACCCGAAACGGCGATAACGACTTTCTCGACGATAACGACCACCGCGAAAGCGTCTCGAGCTCCGAAACACTTTGAGATTCCTTATCGGGTTTCGCAAACCGTTTCGAACCCGCCTTCTTGCTCGACAATCTCCTTAGCAATGGCGAGAAGAAGCAACCCGCCGACACGGTTTCCGGTCGGGTAATAAGCGGCCGGTCGAACCTCCACCGTTCGGACCGTACTCTCGGACTCGACCGAAATGATCTGGTCCGCGGCTCAGCCAGGGAACATGGATATAACCCTGCCGGAGGTGGCCTGAGCTTTGGCGATGGCGGTTCCGGTGACAGAACCTGTGGTTCTTGGTGGTCGTGGTGGTTATGGTAGTTATGATGGTTGTGGTGTACTGGTACACCAGGTTTTATCTCCCACTTGAATGGAACTGCACCTGGCTTTCTAAATGAACCATCTTCCACACCCATTCTATCTAGAGAGTAAAAGAAACTTAGGATTTTGTTTTTGTTTAGTGTGTGAGGTGCATATTTATATGGTGGACACTAAGTTACCAGTGAGGGGCATGAGTGTGATTATTGTGTTTGTGCGAGATTGAAGGCATGGATTAGTGTGGGACTTGTTGCGGGTCCATTTTGATTTTGAGTTTGTTGACTTCCTTATGTTAACAAGGCAGCTATGTTAGAACATTACCATGTGAGTAAGCTTTATGTTCTTAGACTTTTTGCTACACATTGTAAAGGTTGTCATGGTCATGGACGTGGGTTCTTATCATGATTTCAAATATATGGAAAAATGACGTTTCCTACTTTAAAGAACGTAATTTTCTCCAAATTCTAGTTATTGTTTTTGTCTCTTATAAGCTAATTAAAGAGTTCATTACTAATTTGAAGGTTCAATTCAAGGTTATATGATTTCCGTCTTAGCAGCCTTAAAGGGTGGTATAGTTCATTATACTGATTTGCATGGGACACGATTCAAATTGGTCAACAAGAATAGACATTAAGTGGTATTAATGGAAAAGTTGGACCACGTTTAATCATTTACTGCAATAGTACAATGGGTCGCTAAGCTACGCTAACAGTTGCAGGCGCTATTAATGTTTGAAAGTGGGGAGAACAGGAATAAATAGCAGCATCACAATTCACAATTACCTTCATTGCTGGTTATGAGCACTAGAGCAGGCTACTAATAATATTGCCATGCAATAATCTTAGGCGTGCCCACTAATACTATGTTGAGTCCGTTCAATTGATTAGAATTTAAGTGTTGTAGACTTGTAGTACACTTATTCATCTCTTTTCCTACTATGCTAGTTGTTTAATAAACCATTTGTATGATTTAAGATACTGCATTGCAATCATTAATTTCACCAGCTGTAGCCTTAATTTTGTACACAAGGGACATATAATAAATGTTAGGAATGAACTATTCAAAACAAGTAAAAAACCGAGTCCAAATCTAGTTTAGTTTCATAATATAGATCCTCTAATTGACCCTTCTAGATTTAACCAGCTATCTATCATATATCTAACTCCCATAAGCAAATCCTTCCGGCATGTTACAAAAAGCTTGCATTGTAGTGCTGACTGTGTCAAGAAGCTGCAAGTATTCATCAGCACCATCAACCAGACACTGCAATTCCACGAGCAACTAGTGAGGAATCGTAAGTATCACACAATAACAATGATGCATTTGAGTAAAATTTTGAAGTTCTTACAAAGGTAACAGAAAAATATTATGTGGTATTAGTGTATAATTTCTGAAAGCAAAAGGTCATTTTGTAAGTAACCTTATCTGCTTCTCCCAGCTTCTTGGCGATTCTTGCTTTCTGTTCATCTGATATGTCATCTTCAAGAATGGCCTCAAATAACTGAGAATCAAATTGATTCGTCGAGTTAGGATTTACTGGAATAGTTAACAGTAATTAGAGTTATTGACAAAAGAGTTGTCAAAATAAACTGGCAGAAACAAGACCTGAGTTAGTATCTGAGAGGCTGGATATCCCTCTGCAATGAAATTGTTTACTTCCTTGTTGGCTGAATCAAAATTTCCACTTTTGCATGCTTTCAGAATTGCCTCCACTACCTCTGCTGGAACAACCTGATAGATTGGAATTTTAGAAATAACACAAACATCATGTTGAAATTTGAAAATTAGTTACTCCTGTAGAATAGTAAACACAACAAAATATATATATACAGGAAGGCACTTCAAGCAATAGACGTAGATAACCTATGTTTCAAAAAAATGGCATGAATTGCAATTTCAGAGATGTTTGATATCAATATCAAGTCATAATCCTATTCATTTTATCCATGCTATAAAAAGAGAAAGGAAATCATTTGCTAAAAGGATCAAATCCCTTGCCCTTCGGCAAATAATTATGTCAATATTAAATATCAAGGTGCATGATCAAGCTTCCATATACTATACGAAATAATACATGTAGACAACTTCAAATTAATATCTATATTTTCTTTGTATACAGAGACAGAACAAGCCAAATGAAATTAGGGCCTCTGCCACAACATACCCCAGATACTGAAATCAGGTCCTCTGAAGAAATGGAAGATCCGAATAATCGAGCCGCTGACTGCAAAATTAATAATAGGTTATTTGAGAAATAGATGCTATTTACTCAATCATGGTCATTAACGTTTCAAAGATTGATCATCACAAGAAAGCAGGAAAAAGAATGTAAAATCTTAGAACAAACAACACATCTACTTTCAAGACAGCCTTGATCTGAGAAACAAATTATCATAGCAACATTTCTGTACAGCTACATTGCATAAGAGAATTCCATTTTATTCAACAAAATTTGTTGAAGCAGGGGGAAGAAAAAAATGGAAGAGAAACCTACAAGGAACCAATTGGAGACTCCTTTGAAAATTAGTGTTCAACAGATGAACATGGCTGCAAAGAAATGCTCATAAAACTCTCCTCTATTATCAGCCTGGTACTTGCAGTCTTTTGGACTCTCCTTATTATATCTTACCACTAAATCCTCTTATTGAGGATTATAAGTTATTATTATATAAAAACAAACATACCCATGTTTAAAATGGTCTTTCATTGTAAATTACCAAAAATAATAATCTTATTTAATAATAGTTATCTATTAAATTCATGAATAATTTGATGGTTACAAGTCAGTGGTAGTGTCAAGATTGAACCATAACAAATTAAGATATAGGGATGTATACATACACAACTTATTCTGAGAAACTGGTTCCATTAAACAAATAATGAATAAAAATTAGAATAAAAACAAACATTATGGAAAACAATTAAAATAAGTGAAAAATGTTTTAATTGATTGAAGAAAATGGGAAGAGAAAAACTTACATGACTAAAGAGTAAACACAAGCTATAATAATAGGGGAACATCTCTCACCTGCAAGTATGTGATAGCCCGACGAAGATCTCCTTGAGAGATAGAACTCAAGGTTGAAAGAGCCTATGGAAGCAAATGCACATAAAGTACTTCAATAAATTTCAACATAAACTCTACGAAATCTATCACAATGAGACTACTTAGGTTCCCCACCTTAGCATCAAGATTGAGTCCTTCTTCATTGCAAATGTACAGTATTCGGTTGCTCATGATCTCTTCTGACAATGGCTTGAACCTGAATTTTGCACACCTTGAAGCCAGTGGTTCTATGATCCTACAAAAAATTTACAGTTTTTTATTATACACAATCAATGGGTCACGCATTCTAGATCAAGACACAAATTACAAAGAAGAAATATCTTAGTTTTTATGAAAGATACATTATCTAAACGGTGCATACCAACAAGAAAAAAGATCCTTGTATCATTTGAATGAAATGGGGAAAAAAGTTGATTTAAACAATAGCAGTTATGTTAAATTATATATTAATCATGGCCACATTAAGTCTCCTTGGTTCCTTGATGATGTTACATATAAAAAACCAACAAGATTAATCAGAAAATGGTAACATGGAAGATAATATACCTGCTGATGTAGTTGCATATGAAAAAGAACCGAGTAACTTTAGAGTAAGTTTCCATCGTTCGTCTCAGGGCATTCTGTGCAGCAAATTATAGGTGATGTGAAAAGTGAAACCAGTAACCACAGACACTTATGTGACAATTAAAGTTAGAAAATAAAAAAATAAAAATGTACATATTCAAACATGCCTGAGCATCTTCAGTCATTGAATCTGCCTCATCCAAGACAATAATCTTATATGGTGGACAAGGATAACCACTGAAATATCGAAACACCAAGGAACAGTGAGGAAGGCATACACACCAAACCGACAAAATTTACCATTGTAAGAACAAGACAGCCTCAAATCTAAAGAACAAAATCAGGTATAGCATACCCCTTGCGCTGATTAGTACCAACGGCGACGGCTGCAAAATCCTTTATCTTGGTGCGAACAACATTAATCCCACGGTCATCACTTGCATTGAGCTCCAGCACCCTAGACTTGTAAAGCTCAGGCCTGTGGAAAACAAGCAATACATTACACAACATAGTTGTCACTTGTCACACATTAAAGATACTACCTTTAAACATACCAATTGACAGAACAAACAAGACCGAAATATTTTCAACAATAAAAGTTCCCTCTTCTCAGAACATAAAACCCTAAGTAACAAAACAGCAAGTACAAATAAGAAGAGCTGGAATTAGAGTGAGATAAGGGCATACCCGAAAAGCTGGTGAGCTATTGCAAGAGCAGTGGTTGTTTTTCCGGTGCCGGGGGGTCCATAGAAGAGCATGTGGGGGCACTGCAATGCAAAAATGAAAAAAAAAATAATCATAACCAATAAATGGAATTACCAAGGGTTTGACTACGTAGAAAAAAATGGGCAAATAAAAAGAAGAGGAAGAAAAGGATTACGCTTCCAGTTTCAAGAGTGTTGGTGAGGACACGAACAACTTCGTCTTGGTGAGCTACGTCTTTCACTTGTTTTGGTCGGCTGATACAAAACAAATTGTGAGTTTAAACAGATCAAAGTCCAATTTTCTTTTTCTCCCACAAATTGTGGAAAAGAAGAAGAAGAAGAAGAAGAAGAAGAAGAAGTTAGTACTATTTTTCGACCCAAGGCTGAGAGGATTGCATGATTGGCGCCATTTTTTTTTTTTTCTCTTTCAGTGTTCTCTTCGCAGTTGGCACTCCACTCCACTGCACTCTGCTTGTTTAGCTGCTATATGTAGAGCTCTTTTCCCGCTACTTTGTCACGCGTATAAACGCACCGTTTCGTCTGCGAAACCCAACTTTCTACGAATTAGCCCAAGTAAAATGGGCCACTAGCCCCTCTGAAAAACAAAAAGAAAGAACAAGAGTTATGACCAAAAAAACAAAATACACGAGAGGCCAATATTATTTCAGTCTCTCTATTTTTGTTTTGGTAATTATTTCAGTCTCTTTATTTAAAAATAAATAAATATATAATGACCACAATAAATAAATATATAAAATTGAAAATTCAACTCTTTTGTCCAAAAAATATAAATAAAAAAAATTATTAAATTTGGATTTATGAGTTGAATCTTAACTTTGTTTTGGAGAGAAATATTATTATTAAATCCAAATAATTAACTTTCTTTTTGGAGAGAGAGATTATTCTTGTAATGTTAATAAAAAATTATGTGCAAATAAAAAATCAGTCGTCAAATATTCTGTATATGTTTAACTCATTTTTAATATACAACTAATATAGTTGAATTTTAATGGATCAAGCATTCAATGTTAATTTAGAATGTATTTGTTATACTTCGAATATGTATATTCATCTTTATAAGGGGCAAAATTATTGTTCAAACGTTCAGTCGTCCCAATAATTAACCATGACGATTATATGAACGGAAAATTGGCAAAATATGAGCGCCAAATTGGACTAATACTTGCAATCCCAGGTTTTAGTGGGGAAGGTTCGAATCCTCCACCTTTCATTTTATATTGATAATTTGTGATATGATCATGGATAAGTGCAACTGGAATTTCTATAAAGTGTAAATTACAAAATATAAATGATTACCTATACCAATTGATTCTGGAGATGATTTTGTTGAAGCAAATTAAATAAAGAGAACAACAACAACAACAACAAAGTCTTGTCCCACTAAATGGGGTCAGCAAATTAAATAAAGAGAGATTAGAAAAAAAAACAAAAAGGTAAGAGAAAACACTTCTAGCATTTTACCAAAAAAAAAAAAAAAAAAAAAAAACTTCCAGCAATAGCCAAATAAGCAATAAAAAGAGCAACATCATGATATTTGCTTATAGAAGTAATAGTGTTCGTGTGTTATGATTAACCATAATAACTCAACTACATTCTAGAGAATAACTTTAGAAATATATAAACAAGGTGGGTAACTTTTCAAAACTCAAAAGTCACAATAAGAAACTCAACAAAGATAACCCTAACCTTCCTTTTAAGGAAATAATTTGTGTTATCGTTTGAGTTAAAAAATGTTCTCTTATCAAATTATAATTGATCATTGGTTTAATGTCCTAAATCATAATTAACAAAAAAAAACCCTTGTTTTCTTGATTTAAATGTCACAGGAGATCAAGAAATAATGTTACAATTGACAATACATGAATCTTCTAGGCATTGGTTTTATGTCATCTTTTTCTTGAAGTACAATCTTTTTTTGCCCAAAGGTAAAAAACCTATGAAAGACACTGAAAAATAACACACAAACCTAGCTAGCAATCATTTGATGGGGGCATAAGAAAACTCATTCCCTTCATAGTGAAACATGGAGTTGAGCAACAACTGTTCGCTTGGGAGTTGGGTATGTTGATAAGAACCCTTGCACTCTAAAACCTAAAGTGACAGAATTTACTAATCTGGGGTGCTACATAATTATTCAGCACTAAAACATAATCCCTATCTGAACTAAAAAGTAGAGGAACCAAGAAATCAAAGAACAAGAAGCTACCAGCAAAGCAAAGGCCCTAACCCAGCCCTAAACCGATGAAATCTTATCATTTCCGGGCCACAACTATGAGACCTGACAATTTTCTTCATATAATGACAATTCTGAATTATGTTATTAAGGTCCAAATTTAGTACAACAACTGATCAAAGGAAAGCAAGCAATTTCAAGGGAAATAGCCTATAAAGATGCAGCAAATCCTTTTACACAGTGCACTTATTACAAATTGTTAGGCATTTGAAATGCTGTATGCCCAAGATCCAAAAAGGATCAAAAGATAAACCAAGAACATTACATTGTGTTTAATGAAGCTGGATCAGCAAGCCTAAATGACAAGCAAAACAGAAGCAAACTATAAGGCCTTCCTCCTTCCATTTGTCTTTTAATTACACTCAAATGACAAGCAAATCAGAAACATACTAAGGCTCCAACATGCTAATTAGTTCATTCTTAGTAACAAGGTTTAATCACACACAAGCAAATTAAGGTTCTATTTGGGCAGAATAGAGCACAAACATAAAAGAGATATAATAGTGTTGAATTTAATTAGTTTAATCACACACTGTATTTTCATCTCAAAGAGGCAAAACCAAAACTACTCTAATAAAATCAAGGTTCTGAGAACCGGACCAGTCATCGAACCGCTTTAATCATTGGTTCGTTGGTCCATAGTTCACTGGTCCAACCGGTCTAACCGTGGTTCAACCGAAAAAACCAATTTAAAATAAAATAATAAATAAACATCCTAGAATATAGAAGCAGCTTGTGAGTGACTATTGAAAGAAATGCCAATTCAAATAGTACAAAGTGTGAAGATATCAGATAATACCATGATATATTGAAAGAAACCCAATAAACAACACTATAATCGCTGTTCCAATAAGTCCTAAGAGAATGCAAAGCTAAATTAAAATAGTAAATACAGAAAGTAACATTTTAAAGAGAGATAACAAGTATATCAATACTCAATACTCTTAATTGTTATTATCCTATTCCGCAACATATGCAAGCTATAATATACAAATACTTAGTTTCTACTCAAATATCTTACCATAGGCGTATCTGCATCATATACTATTAAATTAAACATCCTAATTGTGACTATAGTTTTGATAAAATGGTCATATTTACATATTCCTATTTGTGCAAAACAGAAGGCAAGACTAGCTAGCTTTAATTCTCTTACAAGAAACTAGTATAACTTGATAAACAACAATGATAAAGCCATGAAGAGATTCTATTAGTTCCTACTAAACAAAACAATTAGATCAAAACTAAGGGTGAATTTTCAGTATTAAGAAATCAACTGTGAGTCTTGAATCTCCAATTCAATTATGCCAGTAATCCAAAGAGTTGACTTACTATACAATGAATGAGTGCAGAAATAGATGGAAAGATGAAGAGGTACCAGAGGGCAGAAAAAAGAGTTAGTTTTCTTGATCCTGCGAGTGTGATCAGGTGCTGACGCTGCGGAAATCCTTTTGCTGGTTCAGATTGCCATTTTCCTTCTCAGCTCTGATAAAGAACATTAACAATTGAGAAAGATGATCAACACAGCAGAGCCACAAAACACAGAACAGCACACCAGAACCCAGAACCCACAGAAGCAGCACCACAGCCAGAAAATTAATAGCAGCACAAAATTAATACTACCAACAGCATTCAGCAACAAAAATTATCATTCAGCAACAAACAGCATTAGATTTGATTTCCACCTTAGCATTCAGCAACAAACATTACAAAACAGCAACAAGTAATTCCTAATCACACTAAACCTGAAATCAATAAAGCTAAACAAAAATTTCAATAATGATTTGATTTCCATTTTCAGCAGCAGCAAGAAAATTTCAACAAAAATTTCAGGAATTGAAAAAAGAGCAGCAACACAAAATCAATTATTTGATTTTCCATTAATCCATTCACAAAATCAGCAAACAGAGCATAAAAGTAAAAGAAGAACCGAAGAAGTGAAAGCAGTGCCACTAACCTTCGACGGAGACACGGACGGCGACTGGCGATACGACGGCGACCGTCGAGACAACGGCGACCGGAAACACAGCGGCGAGCTACTCCAACCTCGAACAGAGAAGCCAGGGAGGACGGGGACAGAAAGAGGGAGGACGCCGAGCTACAAGAAAGGACGCGGAGGCGCCGACAGCACGGACGGCGGCGGTACTG
>NC_029779.3:10121519-10126231 GCF_000817695.3 Arachis duranensis | reverse complement strand
TTAAATCAAAACGCCGCCGGTTATGGTCCGGTCCAACTGGCCGGTTCCGGTCGATTTTCAATAGTTTTTGAATGGTCGGTTATTTGTAACGGATTGAACCGTTTTTATTATTGATTTTTAGTTGGATCGGTTCAACCGATCGATCCGATCTGATTTTTAAAACCATGAATAAAATAGACAGATGAACAAAGAAAATTAAAAAAAATTGAATTAATCCAAATTGTTAATGGATCAAGTCATCAAGATTCAGGAATCAATAATCAATTAATTAGAAGTAAATATCTCGAAAGAGGTAGCTACCGAGACTTGGTGAGTAGAGAGCATAGCAGCAGAAGACCAGAGGAGAGCAGAGTTCAAAGGTTGCAGCCTCGCCGGAGAGAGAACACAAAGCAGCAGCCGTGCGCAGTGAAGATATGGGAGTAAAGCTGGAGAAAAAGTGGCAGCCGTTGGGAAGTTTGAGAGAGAGGTTCGAATGGGTAGAGGGTGTGTGAGACAGAGCGAGAGACAAGGAACTTTGGGAGAAGATTAAGGACTAGGTTGAATAGAGAATGGGGTGAAGGGGACAGAGGCACTCAGGCTGTGAGGCAAAGTGGCTGCGTGGTGGTGGGTGTGGCAGACTGGCAGTGAGCACGAAGAAGGAGATGAATTGGAGTTAATGGGTTGGAGACTAGGTTAAGGGCAAGGTTGCGAGCATAGTTATCAGAGACAAACCGATAATCAAGCCAGTCATATGACTGGATCATTAGGTTACTGGTTCAATCGATGAGTCATTGATTCACCCGGTTGACTCGATCATAATTAAAAATATATAAAATTAAAATCAAAAGTTAAAATAATGTCATTACAAACATATTAATAATAATAATAATAATCAAATATCAACTCTTAAACATAACTAACGATGCAAAAAGAGATAACAAACTAGTGTCTAGTACAAAATACTTTCTCAATTTAAATGAACAAAAGTGAGCGAAATATAACACAATCAGTAAATCAAATCCAAAAGGAGATCTCAAAGTCGACATCTATATCTTCATAGGATAAATTTGGAACTTGATCAATATTTTTTCTCATTTTAGTTTGCATCTATATCTTCTATAGCGTTGTTATTTAGTCCATTACATTTGTTATTTTTCATAAATCAATATCAAGAATAATTCATAATAGCAACTGAAAATTAAAATGTTCAAGCAATTCAACTCACAGTAATAAAAAAACAAAAGAACAGGGCAACAATTCAGCAAATTAGAAACAAAAGAACAGTGATGTTATCCAGCAATAAAAAATTTGCTTAGTGATATATTCAGCAACAATTCAACTCATAGCAACAAATTCAACTCATTGATAATTTACAACAAAAAATTCAACTATGGTAATTTTCCAGGTGTAGTAAAAATTTAGAGCAATGAAAGACCATGAACAATGAAGAAATACCATTCCAAATTCCTAGTACTCAGCTTCGACAATTCTAAAAAACCACATATAATAATAAGAACCACCACTATAAAATTCTAATTTCACTAAAAGAACAGGGCCGAAGGAAGCTCACCTGGGACTGACAATGAAGGAAGGCAGGAAGCTGACCAACTGAACTAACAGCCAACACAAGAAGACGACGACCTCCACCACCCGAGTGACCAGATGTTGTTTCCGTCTGCTTCTGCCGCCGACAAAGCAAGCACAGGGAAGGTGGAAGTGAGAGACCGGAGATGATAGATGACAATGAGACTGTGAGTGACAGAACTTGAGCTTGAGAGAGAGAGTAACGAGACTCACAACGAGGGCTTGGGGTGGGGTGATCATCACATTCATCAGGTTAGGGTATCAACAGGGGAGTGGGGGATACTAAAACGACGTCGTTTCGGTCTCAAAAAACAAAACCGTGATCCAGTCCGGATTTTGTAAACCACTTTATTAAAAACCAAGTAGGTCAATCTGAATTCCTACAAATTCGGTACTTAGCCGGTTCAACGAGTGGTTCGACCGATTTGGATTTCTGGTCAAACTGGTCGGATCGAGCCAGATTTATAACTATAGTTATGAGAACCGAGTCAGTCAAATAACTGATTTAATGATTTAATAGTCTAATTAGAATCAAACCATAATTAAACAGATTTACTTAAATATAAAATAATTTTTTTCAAAATTCAATATAAAATTTTAAATATTTAAATTCAATGATTTTTAAATAAATAAAATTAAAAATTTCACCCACCAAAAAGAAATCGCATGTGAGGACTCAATTACTATATTCAGGTAAAAGATGAAAGTCTAGTACAATTGAAAATGCTAAAGCACTATTCAAGGATAACTACTAATCTCTTTGAAAATAACATCCTCTACTTCCTCTTCACTTAATTTTGGAAGACATAAAGAAGAAAATATAAAAATTAGTCATCAAGTCATCTCTGCAAGACACATTTTCATTTATTAAACATTACAAGGCGTGTGGCAAAAGAATCTTTATAGATTGAGAGTGTAGATTTATTAGAAATATTTTCTCTAATTTTTACAGCTTGATGTCAACGTCTTTTTTCACGGTCATTTATCTAAGGATGTTTATATATCATTGCCTTCTAGAGTGCCCTTTTCTCTGTCCAACCAGTGTTGCAAGCTATTGAATTTTCTATATGGTTTTCGCTAATTAAGTCGAATGTGGTACAAAAAATTATCCGTTCTTCCACTTTCTTTTTTATTATTATAGTTTGTTTATTAAGTTTATGAGAACTGAAGTATGTATATTTTTAGTTTATGTGGATAATATTGTAATTATTGAAAATTTTTTGTCTGAAATAGCTAACAACAAAAGTGTTTTAGATAAATTTTCATATTAAAGACTTAAGCACATTAAAATATTTTTTAGAAATTGAAGTTGCATATTTTGTAAAAGAGATCTCTTTATCCTAGCATAAATATTGTTAGTTTATTTAGATGATATTGTAATAACAATTTTTTTTTTGTCTAAAATAGCTAACATCAAACATGTTTTATATAAGAATATTCATATTAAAAACATGAGCACATTAAAATATTTTTTAGGAATAAAAGTTGCATATTTTATAAAAAGAATCTCTTTATCTTAGCATAAATATTGTTTAGATTTAATACTGGTTCTGTTTATTGGGTGCGAAATCTACTTCTGTGCCAATGGATAGTGCTACTAAATTGTATCAAGATAATAACCCTCTTTTGGATGATCCTTTTATTTACCATCGTCTTGTCGATCGCCTCATTTTTTTTACCACAACTTGACCTGACATCATGTACACCACACAACAGCTTGGTCAGTTCATGATCTCCCCTACTAAGAATCATTATGATGCTGCCATTCGGTTCCTATATACCTCAAGGTTAGTCCTATAAAGGGCCTTTTCTTCCTTAGAAGCACTTCTCTTCATATTTCCGGATTCAGCGATTCTAATTGGGTCGATTGTCCGGACACTCGTCATTCTCTAACTAGTTACCCCTTTTTCGTAGGGGGTTAGTTGGTTAGTTGGAAAGTTGGAAAACCAAGAAAACAAAATACTGTGGTGCGTTCTTCTACTGAAGCAGAATATCGTCCTTTGGCTAACACTACATGTGAGCTGCAACGGATTCTTAATTTATTGGATGCCTTCCACATTACTTGTGAGGGTCCTCCAGTTCTTTATTGTGATAATTGTTCCGAGGGTTACCTGAAACTGTAGGTCGATCTCGGACGAGATCTTCTGTACTGGTCGGAGCTGTTGTGTCCGACTTGTTGATGGTGGCTGGAGCCGCCGTGTCCGACTTGTTGGACTTGGTGGTGGTGCTGATCCTTTGTCCCCGGAGGGTGGGGGGTACCTGCAAGGGACTCCGATGCTTAAGTTAGCAAGGGTATTAAGCAGGTATTGAGTAGAATCAGAGTATGAGTTATACCTGGGTGCTCCAGTGTATTTATAATGGTGAGGACTGATCTCTCTGGAGATAAGATAGTTATCTTATCTTATCTTATCTTATCTTTGAGTGAAGTCATCTTATCTTTAGGGGAACCACCTTTATCTTTCTGGGCATTGGCTGCCTTTAACTTGGGCTGTGTTCCTTTATTTTGGGCCTGCTTTGGGCTCCCTTGGCAATTTGCCCGAGCTCTTTGAGAAGAGGTCGGATAGTCTAACCTGAAGAGGTCGGTCGGCTTGTCGCTAAACATCTCGGGTCGGACAGCTTGACCCAGGGTATGAACAGTGCCCCTGCTTGAGTTCGATCTTTTCATGAGATCGTGCTTTTCAGAGCTTCGATCTCTTCGGAAGTAGTGCTCAAGCATCTGTCTTGCTTGTTTCTTCATTGCTTTGCAATCTTGCAGATTTTCTAGAGGTTTGGTACTTCACAGTCCAACCTTTTTTGAGTGGTAGCGTGGGTTTTCTACCCTTACCTTCTGGATCACGCCTTGCTTTAAGTTTGTGTTGACAACCCTCTGCTTTGGCGAAGTTGTCCTTGCAGCTTGATATCCGGACTTTTAGTGATTTGTCCAATGACTTTTTAGTGTTCTTTATATAGAACCTTTTTTTAGTCTTGGATGGTGTTCGTAGCCCTGTTTGATATTGTGCCTTCTTTGAGTGGAGTTGTATCCTTTTTAGCTAAGCGCATTTGAGCCTTAAGTTGTTTCCCAACCTTTTGGCTTGTTCTTTTTTGAAGTCGTACTTACGCCTCTTCTTTAGCTGACGTCGACCTGTATGACTTTGCCCCTGCTTGAGTTC
>NC_029779.3:10107155-10121512 GCF_000817695.3 Arachis duranensis | reverse complement strand
ACTTGTTTGTCTTTGCTGTTCGGGCTTTTTAGTCATAATCCAACAACTTTTTAGGTAGTGTTCCGATGGGGAACCTTTTTATAGTTTGTTTGGATGACTTTTTAGCTTTGTCTTTGAGGCTGTGCTTTTCGCTTTTTAAGTAGTGTCTTTTTTCAAGACTTTGTACCTTTTAGCAAAACATTCCTGGCCTTCCTCTGGCCGTTTGTGAGATGTCTTTGTCCGTTTTTGTGAATCTTTGTAGAGTGTCGGTACTTTGTTGTCCGACCTCTTTCGATCACTTCTGATTTTGTCCACTTTCTGCTTGGTCGAGGTGGTCCTTGGGGCTAATTTGTCCGACGACCTTTTAGTGTTTTCGTAGAACACTTTTTAGTCATTCTGAACAATTTTGATAGCCTTGTCGTGGAGCCGTGGCTTTTTGGGCAGAGCTATGTTCGTTTTAGCGCACGTTTTTCGTTGGTCCGAATTTTTCTTGTCGGCCCAAGCTGTAGCTTTCGTTGGTCCGACTTCTTCTTGTCGGTTCAAGTTGTAGCTTTCGTTGGTCCGACTTCTTCTTATCGGTCCAAGCTGTAGCTTTCATTGGTCCGACTTCTTCTTGTCGGTCCAGCTGTAGCTTTCATTTGGTCCGACTTTCTTCTTGTCGGTCTCTTCTGAGTTATGTCTGTAATCCTCTTTCTTGAACCTTGTTCAAGTCTCTTTCAGGGATTACTTTTATAACTTTTGTCGCTTGGGCCGACTTTGTCATGTCAGGTCCTCCTAAGTTATTTCTGTAATCCTCTTTCTTGGACCTTGTTCAAGTCTCTTTCAGGGATTACTTTTATAACTTTTGTCGTTTGGGTCGACTTTCGTCGTGTCGGGGCTCTCCTGAGTTATTCTGTAATCCTCTTTCTTGGACCTTGTTCAGGTCTCTTTCAGGGATTACTTTTATAACTCTTTTCGTAGGAAACCGACTTCGTTAGGTCGATCTCTTCTAAGTTATTTTTGTAATCCTCTTTCTTGGACCTTTGTTAAGTCTCTTTCAGGGATTACTTTTATAACTTGTTTTGTAGGAAATCGACTTTGTTAGGTCGATCTCTTCTAAGTTATAGCAATTCCTCTTTAATAGGGTTGACTAGACCTCTTTCCAGGGATTTGCTGATAACTTGGGTTGACCTGGTCCGAATTTTTAGTGTTGGCCAGTCTTTTTAAGTTATTATATAGCAATCCATAAGACCTCGGTTTGATCGTCCTTTAGGTGAATCGCGTTTTCACCTTTGTCAGACGATCATTCCTATCGAGATCGTACAGTGAATCTGTTCTTCACTTTTTGTCGATCTGTTGCTTTATAATTGGACGATGAATGCTTCAGATTAATGCGTCTTGATTGAGCAATGAATTTGGTTTTCACTTTGTCGACCTTTGTCGAAATCAAACGATGAATTCGGTTTTCATCGTGGTCGGGCGGTGAAGTTGGTTTTCACCTTGCCGACCTGTCACGTTGTAATCGGACGATGAATTTGGCTTTCATCTTGCCGACTTTGTCGTGATCGGGTGGTGAATTTGGTTTTCACCGTGCCGACCTTTGTCGTGATCAGGCGGTGAATTTGGTTTTCACCTTGCCGACCTGTTGTAATCGGACGTCTTGGTAGGAAACTTTTTAGGGAATCTGCAAACTTTTAAACAATAAAAAGAGGATATGAATAAGAGTGTGTACATGTTAGTGCTTGCCCTTCTAAGTCAGGCAATCTTTTAGATCTCGGCCTGGCGCCTTTTGTAGGCATGCCATGACCTTGGTAGCTCTCACCCCTCGAGGTCGGACACTTTGTGGTGACCTTTCCCCAGTACTTCTGTGACTTGGCAGGGTCCTTTCCAATTAGCTGCTAGCTTTCCCTCTCCCGGTCGACTTATTTCGATATCATTTAGGATGAGCTTTTTCGTTGTAGAGGATCGTTTTGGAAGATCCTTCTTTGACTTCTACCGGTATCATTGCCTCCATTCCATAAGCCAATCGGAAAGGTGATTCATTTGTGTTGGAATGTGGAGTTGTCCGATATGCCCATAGGACTTGTGGGAGCTCTTTAGCCCAAGCTCCATTTGCATCATGTAGCCTCCGTTTTAACCCGACTAGTATGACCTTATTGGCAGCTTCTGCTTGTCCATTAGCCTATGGGTGTTCTACGGGTATGAATTTGTGCTTTATTTTCAAGTCGGCTACCAACTTTCTAAAGTCTGCGTCTGTGAATTGAGTGTCATTGTCTGTGGTGATGGAGTAAGGAACCCCACACCTTGTAACAATGTTTCTGTACAAGAATTTCCGACTTCTTTGAGCAGTGGCATTAGCTAGGGGCTCTGCCTCAATCCATTTTGTGAAGTAATCCACCCCTACAATGAGGAACATGACTTGTCCCGATCCTTAGGGAAGGGGTCCGAGGAGGTCGAGTCCCCATTCTGCGAACGGCCAAGGTGATGTTACATTGATGAGCTCCTCTGGTGGGGCAATGTAGAAGCTAACATGCTTTTGATGTAAAGCTTTAGACTTTGTATTTGGGTTTTTGCTCTCTTGTTGCCTCCAAAAGGTGCCCCTGGACTTTCGTGTGAGTCCTGGGGTTTCCCTTTTTACTGTTGTGTCTGACACTTGATATTTTGCTGTTATTGTCCGAGTTGTTTCCTTATTTGTCCGAGTTGTTTGGTAATAACCCCATGGTTGACCTATGTCTTCTTGAAAAAATATTTCTGAGATGTCTACTAAGATCCCGGACGGCATGTCTGATTGACTGGATTCCATAGTTTTAATGCGTGTTACTGTGGATGACCCTGAGTATTGTGTGCGACTTAGGAGGTTCCGTAGAATGAGTTGGTGCCACCGGACTCTGAGGAGAGGGTTTGTTTTCCTTCCTTGTTGTGGTCTTGTAATGTAGCCTTGATGATGCTTCTATTATTGCCCCCTGATTTGGTGTTGGCTGATTTTGAAAGTGCATCAGCTCGGGCATTCTGCTCCCGAGGTATGTGTCGGACTTCATATTCCCCGAATTGTCCGAGCTGTTGGTACTGGCTGATTTTGAAAGTGCATCAGCTCGGGCATTCTGCTCCCAAGGTATGTGTCGGACTTCATATTCCCCGAAATGTCTGAGCTGTTTTCTGTTTTTGTCCAGGGTCCCTCGAATTGTCCGAGCTATTTTTTCATGGTGGGATCCTCAGCTTGGTTGCTCCCTTCTATTTGTGAGGTGACTACTTGTGAATCACTGGACATGGTAAGCTCCTACCTTCTTAGCTAGCCTTAAACCAGCGAGTAGTGCCTCGTATTCAGCTTGGTCATTTAGCTTGATTTGGCTTCCCTGATCGCTTTATATAATTACGCATGCACCACTCACAGTTTTGTTTGAAGAGTCGTCCATGTAGAGTTTCCATTTTGTAGGATTTCCTGGGGTGTCAGTGTACTCTGTAATAAAGTCGTCCAGATACTGTGATTTGATGGCTGTCTGAGCTTTATGTCGAATATCGATTTCGGATAACTTGACTGCCCACTGTAGAATTCTTCCTGCTAAGTCTGTTTTCTGTAGGATGTCTTCTATGGGCTGGTTGGTCCAAACTCTGATAGTGTGAGCTTGAAAGTATGGGTGGAGTCATCGAGAGGTGAGTATGAGGGCGTAGGCGAACTGTTCTATCTCTTGATAGTTTAGTTCGGCCCCTTGTAGAGCCTTGATGATGAAGTAGACGGGTTGTTGCCCACTTTTGTCTTCTTTAACTAGTGATGTACTACGAGGTATAATATGAGCTTTTCACTTTCCCTTGGTTGGGTAAGAATGGGTGGTTGCCCCAAGAATTTTCAAAATCTCGGAAGGCTTGTTTGCACCCCGTAGTCCTATTCAAACCTCTCTCCCTTCCTTAATATACCTCTTTGAAGTATCCTTTGCGAGATGATTTAGAGATCCTTCCTCCTGCGAATCCTCCATGAACATGTCTCTCAGGGGTGTGAGGTGGACGTTCAACTCGTTTGACCTCTTTGGTGTGAGACGTTCGACTTGTCCGACCTCTTTGGTGTGAGGTTGACCTTCAACTTGTCCGACCACTTTGGTGTGAGGTGGACCTTCAACTTTGTCCGACCTCTTTGGTGTGAGGTGGACCTTCAACTCGTCCGACCTCTTTGGTGTGAGGTGGACCTTCAACTTATCCGACCACTTTGGTGTGAGGTGGACTTTCAACTTTGTCCGACCTCTTTGGTGTGAGGTGGACCTTCAACTTTGTCCAACCTCTTTGGTGTGAGGTGGACCTTCAACGCGTCCGACCTCTTTTGTTTTTGATTGGGTGAGTTGATGGGATCTTCTCAGTGTTGCATATTTCTCGGTAGACATCCACAACAGACACCCGAAGGGGGTGTAATTGTGGTATTTTCTAGGCTTCTCTCCATGTTGATCTTTTTTTTCTTGGACTCTTTATCCTTATCCCGAGAGGAGTAGGAATGTTCGGTTTTTGAGATCTCTCATAGTCGAGAGTTTTCCTCCATGTTGATGTACTTCTCTGCTCGTTCTTGTACCTTGTTTAGAGATGTTTGGGTGCTTCCTGGATATTGAGTGGCTAAAAAGTCCTTTTCGTAGACCATTGATGAGGCCCCTGATAGCTGCTTCTGTGGCAGACTTTGTATGCCCATACATGTTTTGTTGAATCTTTTCATGTTGTTGCGAAGGCTCTCTCGATCTCCTTGCTTGATACCTAATAGGCTCAGTGCGTGTTTGGCTTTGTCCTTCTGGATGGAGAATAACGGATTGCATCTGAGGCCTCTGTGAAATACATCCTGCTTCTAAAATTGCTAAGATGATGGCTTGGATCTGATGTGCCGTCGTACGGGGTCATGTCTGGAGCTTTGAAGTCCTTTGGGACCTTTAGCTTTCATGATCTCTTTGGTGAATGGATCTTGATCTTTGTGGGGGCTGTCACCGTGGCTGGATTGAACTGTTTTAGCTTTGAGATCAGCCTTGAGCTTTAGGAGCTTGTCCTCTAGCTTTCGATGTCGTCTTGTTTCTCTCCAAAGGTCTCTTTTGGCTTCCCGTTGATGTTCAGCTTCTTGTTCCAGCTGTTTAAGGTGATTCTGTTGCTTACGGATAGCTTCCAAAATTTCTATGTGGCGTTCGTGTCTTTGTTTGGTGTTCTGTCCACCAAACCAGAGTTGTGATCGTTGTCGTGGTCGTCCGCCATGGTGGTGGGATGACTTCCAGATTTCCCGACAACGGCGCCAATGTTCCGAGGGTTACCTGAAACTGTAGGTCGATCTCGGACGAGATCTTCTGTACTGGTCGGAGCTGTTATGTCCGACTTGTTGATGGTGGCTGGAGCCGCCGTGTCCGACTTGTTGGACTTGGTGGTGGTGCTGATCCTTCGTCCCCGGAGGGTGAGGGGTACTTGCAAGGGACTCCGATGCTTAAGTTAGCAAGGGTATTAAGCAGGTATTGAGTAGAATCAGAGTACGAGTTATACCTGGGTGCTCCAGTGTATTTATAATGGTGAGGAGTGACCTCTCTGGAGATAAGATAGTTATCTTACTTATCTTATCTTATCTTTGAGTGAAGTCATCTTATCTTTAGGGGAACCGCCTTTATCTTTCTGGGCTTTGGCTGCCTTTAACTTGGGCTGTGTTCCTTCATTTTGGGCCTGCTTTGGGCTCCTTTGGCGATTTGGCCAAGCTCTTTGAGAAGAGGTCGGGAATTGGCCGAGCTCTTTGAGAAGAGGTCGGATAGTCTGACCTGAAGAGGTCGGTCGGCTTGTCGCTAAACATCCCGGGTCGGACAGCTTGACCCAAGGTATGAACAATAATCGTACGCACTTCACATCGCAACAAACTCGGTCTTCCGTGAATGAACCAAATACTTGGAGGTTCATTGTCATATAGTGCGTCGATATCATGAAACTTCTTCCCATCAATTCTTCTTGTCAATTGGTTGATATACTTACTAAACTCCTATCTCCTTAACTATTTCATCGGAACTTATCCAAGTTGAAAATTATTGACATCTTCCATCCACTAGCTTGTAGGGCATATTAAAACATAAGCAGCACTTGGCCAAATCATTGTACAAGCAATTTTGATCAGGCCAACAACAAATTTCAAGAAACTTGATTTTGTCTACTATTTTCATGGGTTAAGTATGATTTTGTTCCCTAAAGTTTAGGCCAGAAATTTTATTTGTACCTAACCTTTTTTGCATTCGAATTCGTCCCTAAGGTTCAACTTAGTTTTAAAATAGTCATTTCCCTAATTTTTGGACAAAAATACCCTTGCATAGAAACACACTTACTCTCACTTTTTTCATAGATCTACCCTTTTTGCACCCTCAAATTTCAGACAATCTTAAATCAAAACAATTTCAGACAAGAATTGAATATCTATTCAATTAATAAGAAGAAGAACAAGAAAAATCAACAACAACAACATTAAAGTACTAATAGAGGCTGAAGAAGAAGAATCAGCAACAACAAAAACAACAACTAACAGAGAATAAAGAAGAAGAATCAGGAACAAGTAACAACAAAAAGATGACGACTCAGACCACTACCACGAGTAATGCTAGAGGCAACATGATGAGAAGAAGATGACTTCGACCACTGCTGCCAATGTATCTACCTGTCCGAGTTGCTGCCGCTAGCGTATCTCTGTTGCCAACATCTCTGTTTGCCCGTATCGCAGCCACCAATGTATCTGTCGCACTTTTGTTGCTGTCCAGCGTCTCTGTCCACCCGCGTCGCTGCCACCCACTTGTCTACTCGCCTTTCTGCTCTTCTTTCTGGCCACATATCTGCTCTCCTCTTTGCTCCGATCTTTGCCACCTTCTTCTGCCGTGGGTGGTGTATTGAGGGGAGATTTCATTCGTAGGATTTGTGAGTAGTAGCAGACTGAACATGCATTGAAAGGGGGAACCACACTCAAGGCAATACAATAGGATGGAGCGATGGCCAAAACAATATGATGAGGGTGGCACGATTTTGAGTGCAACAGAGAGGCAAAGAGTTCTTGGAGGTTTGCGTTTTTCTAGAGTCAAAGACGGAGAGAGTTTCTTTTTTTAATTTCAATTGGGGAAGAAGGGTATTTTTATCCAAAAAAATTAAAACCAAGTTGCACATTAGGGACAAATTCGAATGCAAAAAAAGATTGAGGACGAATAAAATTTTCAGTCTAAATCTTAGATACTAAAATTGTACTTAACCTTTTTTATTGTACATTATTGTCTACACATTCTAGTTTTTAGTTATAATGATTTACCATTATGTTAGCACCAAATTTATATTCCTCAGATTTCATAAATTCTTAAGATTTTAGTGAGATGTACATTTTATAGGAAATTTTTGTATATATATTAATTAATGCACAAACAATACAATCTCTATTTTCTTTTTAGCAATTGAAACTCTTTTCACTCAATTTGGTCCTAATAACAACCTTTTAATACACAAATTCTAATTTAACTTGAAGATTATGATATAACTATACAGGCAATTCGGCACTTAATTTTAATGAAGGGAGTATGAGGCGGGTACAAAGGTTCAACAACTAGGAAAAAAAGATGAACCAATTCACCTAACAGATAACATAATTGAGAAATAGAGTTGAGGAAGGGAGAGCTTCCTACAGCAGAGAAGAAGGGGATATTAGTCAAAATGGCCAATAGTAAGAATTAATAGAGAAGGGCAATTTCAGAGGGTGAGAGGGTCAGAGCTTACAACTTTCATGCCATTCCCTTGGTGCCTTTCTTGCTATATATTTGTTGTCATTTTCGGGAAGTTTGTTGCCTCCATATTGCTAATTAAGTTGTTATGCCAGCTGTCCTATTTCTCTTTTCTTCTATCAACAGTCCTCCCGTTCAAATTGACATTGCCCTCAAGGTCGAAGTTGGGGTGCAGCTGCTTCATATCTTCATAAACTTCCCAAGTAGCATCCTCCACAGACAAAGCTTGCCACTTGATCAATACCTCTTCATGCCAGCAGTTATCCTTCTTGACCATACAGTGACCTAAGACCAGTTGAGGCTGCAATTCGAGCCCTGGCCATGCAACAACAACAGTGAAGGGATGCTGGATTCTGGGGTCTGCCGGTACACTTCTTAAGCAATGACACATGGAAGACTGAGTAGATTTTAGCAGTTGCTGGGAGCTGCAACTTGTATGCAACTTTACCAATTTTTGCGATCACTGGAAATGAGCCAAAAATAGCGCATGCTAAGTTTTTTATTCCGGCGCAACGCCTCCGATTGCTGTCGATCGATTGGAGCTTCACATACACCAAATCACCGGCTTAAAACTCCAATTCGCTGCGCTTCTTATCAGCGTTCAGTATCATGCGAGCTTGTGCTCGCTGTAAATGGCTCAGAAGGGCTGTTAGTATATGGTCACGCTGCTGGAGGAGTTCTTGTACCACTGGTGGGTCCGTGGCCTCAACATTGTAATGAATAAGAGGAGGGGGATCTCTCCCGAATAGGGCCGTGTATGGAGATATACTTGTAGCTGAGTGGATTGCAGTATTATAACTAAATGCCGCCCAAGGCAGTAAATTGTACCAAGCCTTCGAGTTCTGCTGAGTATAGCAGTGTAGATACATCTCGAGACATCTATTGAGGACCTCGGTCTGGCCATCAGTTTACGGATGCCAGGCTGAGCTTCAAGCCAACTTGATGCCCTGTGCATTACACAAGTGTTCCCAGAATTTACAAGTAAATACCTTGTCTCAGTCGGAGACGGTGGACTGGGGAACCCCATGGATGCTAATGATGTGCTTGATGAAAGCATCAGCGACCTTAGAAGCTGAGAAGTCTGATGGAAGGGGAATGAAATGAGCAAATTTAGAGAGACGATCGACCACCACCATGATTGTCGCAAAGCCATGAGAAGGGGGAAGATCGGTAATAAAGTCCATGGAGATATCTTGCCACACATGGGAAGGAATGGGGAGTGGCACTAAGAGGCCTGGGGGTTGGGCGGGTGGAGTACTTTGCCTGTTGGCAAATGGCACAAGATGATATGTATTCCTTGATAGAACTTGCCATGTGTTTCCAAAAGAATTGACTTGCAATTCTAGCCAAGGTTTTCTGAATACCCGCATGTCCACTTAACTGTGAATCGGGGAAATGCCGCAAAATGTGTTTCACCAATGGAGAATCGGCTGGGATGATAATGCGGTTGTCCCAATACCAGAACCCTTGCCTGTTGTGCAGTCGGTTTAAGGATGCCACTGACTCAGATAATTCCGATTTGGGATCAAAATCCCTGAGACCCTGTCGGATTTGAGCCATCAACTCACTCTCCATAGTAGTCAGAGACATAAAGGCACGGGATAAGTTGTCTGCTTCCTGATTATCGAACCCTTTCTTATATTCAATTGAAAAATTATAGCCCAACAGCTTCGACATCCACTGTTGTTGCTCTGGGGTTTGAATGGTCTGTTGTTGCAGCTTCCGCAAGCTTTTATGATCTGTTCGGATAATAAACCTACTGCCGAGAAGGTAGTGGCGGAACTTGGCCACAGCCGAAATGATGGCATGCATCTCCCGATCGTAAGCTGACCAGTTTTGGTTGGAGGTAGGAAATTTTCGGGAGAAAAATGCAATAGGGTGGTTGTCTTGGCTGAGGATTGCACCAAGTCTGGTCCCCGAAGCATCAGTATCCAACACAAAGGGTTTCAAGAAATTCGGTAGAGCCAGCACCGGTGCTGTTGTATGTGCATATTTAAGGTTGATGAAGGCATCATTGGTGGCCGCAGACCAAGTGAAGGCGTCCTTCTTCAGTAAGTCTGTGAGTGGCACAGCCAAGGTAGAAAACTGGCAGATGAACTTTCTATAGTAAATAGCAAGGCCGAAGAATGCACGAAGTTGCTTCACTGAGGTCGGCACAGGCCACTCCCTGATAGCTGTGACCTTTGAACCGTCTAACTGGACCCCATGTCTGGATACTACATGTCCCAAGTAATCAATGCTCTGCTGCCCAAAGGAACACTTTGACAACTTAGCGAAGAGGGTGTTCTCCTGAAGAATGGACAAGACATGCTTCAAGTGTTGCAAATGAGAATTCCAATCCGGACTATAGACGAGTATATCATCGAGGAAGACTAGCACAAACTTCCTTAGGACTGCCGCAAAAATGGAATTCATGAGCCTTTGGAAGGTCGCTGGTGCATTAGATAACCCGAATGGCATTACCAGCCATTCGTATAATCCCTGGTGTGTCCAGAAGGCAGTCTTATGACGATCATCTTCACAGACCCTGATTTAGTGATAGCCCGATCGGAGGTCCAATTTGGAGAAGAATTGCGCTCCAAAGAGCTTATCTAATAACTCGTCGACGGTTGGCATGGGAAAAGAGTCTTTTACAGTCACAACGTTGAGAGCCCGATAGTCCATACAAAAATGCCATGTCCCGTCTTTCTTCTTAACTAACAAGACTGGGGACGAAAAAGGGCTGGTGCTGGGCTGCACCACGCCTTCTGACACTAACTCAGCCACAATACATTTAATTTTGGCTTTTTGGCTATGTGGATACCGGTATGGGCGCACCTTCACCAGGGAGGAGTTGGGAAATAGGGTGATACTATGGTTATAGGTACGCGGTGGCGGGAGGCCGTGCGGGATCTGAAACACTACAGCGAAGTCGGTTAGAAGTGAGGCCAGTTCAGGCGGCATGGTGGGGGAAAAATCCAATGGGGAAGGAACAGGGGTCTCGGGCGACTGGACTTGAAGAGTGTATAATTCAGCAATAGCAGACACCGAGAAGAGACGCCGGAATTGGCTAAAGTGAGCCTGGGTTGGACCTTGCCACTTCTCGCCTTGTAGAGTGACCAACCGATCCCCAGCCAAGAATGTGATGAATTTATCTTTGTAGTTGACCAAGTGAGTATCTAGTGTCTCTAACTAACTGTCACCCAAAACCAACTCCTTTGAAGCAATTGACAGCACAAAGGTTGAAATAGAGAGAGTATGACCCTGGATGGTGACTGGAACATTGCATACTTCGCCTTCACAGTGTAGTAAGGCGTCGTTGCCGACCTCCACTGCAAATTTTGGGGCTGGAAAGATGGGGAGAGCAAGCATAGTTGAGAGTTCAGGGTGGATGAAGTTGTCAGAACTGCCGCCATCCATGAGAATCCGAAGTTGTTTCCCTGCAATAGAGCCCGTGAACTGAATCAACTTCCTAGAGGGTACTCCTGACAGAGCATTAAATGATAAGTGGTGAGGTTCCTCAGTGGTGGAATCCTGATCAGGGGTGGAAACGGGTGGGCTAAGGTGCTCCTCTGGCAAGTCTTGGTTCGGTGGGAGTTCCTCCACTGACTGGATGATGAAGTAGTGTTTGGAAGAGCATTTGTGGGAGGGGGAGAATTTTTCGTCGCAAGTAAAGCACAAACCCTTGTCACGACGAAATTGAATCTCAACGGGGGAGAGTTTACGGAGGGGTTTGATTTGGGCGGGGTTGGGAGGAGCGGGGGTGCTGAAGGCGTGCGTGGGGTTGGGGTTGGGGTGTCCGCGTGGGCTTTGCTTGCCGAAGTAAAAGGGGGTTTCTGGGAGTGGGTGAGGAAAGACATGGTTGGGGTTCGAGATCTGGATGAGGCTGGGAAGAACTTCTCGTCGAATAACTTGGCCAGGGCGACCGCCTGTAGCAATGAATTGGGTGAATGCGATTTGACTTCGCATTTCAGATCTGGGTGTAACCCACCGACAAAGCGGTCAAGAAGAAGAACATAATCCATACCGTATGCCCTTGCGGCCAGATCGGTGAAGGTGTCAAAGTATGAGGTGGAGGATTGTTTCAACTTTAGCAAATCCTCGCGGGGTTGTCGAACTGGGACGAACTGGATCTGCATCGCGGTGGATAAGGTAAACCAATCTTGGATCGGGCTTGTTCTTTCGAGCAATTGAAACCAGGACAGTGCCTTCCAGGCTCACGACGGCGAGGTCAACCTTCTGGTCCTCCAGGATGTTGTGGATCTTGAAGAAATGGTCGGCTCGATAGATCCACTGGAGCACATCATCGCCACCGGAGAAACGGGGAAACTCAAGCTTCACGTGTCGTGGGGGTGCAAAGATCGAGTGCGGTTGATTTGCCGACACCGAACCCTCAGCACGTTGAGCAGCATGAGCCTGAAGTGAAGCCAGGGATTGATTGATGGCAGCAAGTTGTTCCTGATGGGCCTCGGAGCGCTCGAAGAGTTTGTTGATAATGGCTTGCATTGTTTGCAGCCGAGTATTGTCGGCCATGAAAATAGAAGCAAAATGAAAGCACCAGTTGATATAACTATGCAGGAAATTCGGCACTTAATTTGAATGAAGCGAGTACGAGGGGAGTACAAAGGTTCAACAACTAGAAAAAAAAGATGAACTAATTCACTTAACAGGTAACAAAATTGAGAAGTAGAGTTGAGGAAGGGAGAGCTTCCCACAGCAGAGAAGAAGGGGATATTAGTCAAAATGGCCAATAGTAAGAATTAACAGAGAAGGACAATTTCAGAGGATGAGAGGGTCAGAACTTACAACTTTCATGCCATTTCCTTGGTGCCTTTTTTCCTATATATTTGTTGTCATTTCCGGAAAGTTTGTTGCCTCCATATTGCTAGTTGAGTTGTTATGCCAGCTGCCCTATTTCTCTTTCCTTCTATTAGATTAGTCCTACACCATTAGAAGTCCTTGTTCTTTATTTCTTTACCTCTGTTCAATAGTATTTCCAAAGCAGAAGACCATAACATACTAGCCTAGTTCAGGATCTAGGTCTAATTAATAAATATTATTTTTTAAAATTCACATACTTTTTAATATGTTGGAAATGCAGTGAAAGAATTGAACTCATGATTGAAGATGTAATATTAAGTCTAATTAATAGAAGGAATGAACACAAAGAAAAACAAGAAACACTACTGAAAGATAATAAACAGATGGTCCCATGGAAACATCACTCAGAGCTATCAAACTTCTCTGATTCTACTAAAACACTCCCTCCCCTCTTCTTCACGGCTCTCATTCGGACTTTCTTATCACTTTTACAATCAATTAGTTACTTCTTCTTTCTCCATTTCTCACTATTCAATTACATCAGTTTTTTCTTTATATACCAATTTAAAATTATGTTTACATAGCTAGAGAAAAGTGCTACTATAGACGTAATCTCTATAAAGTGCTACTATGGACGCAATCTCTATACTCCACAAGGTTCTCCTTCTTTACCCACTTCTTTTCATCGTTACTTTTATTTTCATACCTCAATGTCAAATGTTACTAATAAATAATATTGGATACTCTAACGAAGATTTTATAATTGTTTTTATGTGGAAAAAATTTTTTTGATCCTTAAATGATAAATTGTAAAGTTAGATTTTAATATGTTATAAAAGTATTGTTTTTACTTAAAATGTAATTAAATAAATAAATCACACTTTTATATAAAATATCTTCATAAAAAAATATTTTTAATATTTTTATTTGAATAATTCGTATAAATAATTATTTCCTATATAATTTATTGGACACATTGAAGTACATAGCTTGCCAGACCCTTCAACAATGGGGTTCTTATAATAGTTTGAAGAACCTTGAAGATGATAATGAGGCGGAAAAAATGGAAAACTTTAAATGGTACGAATTGCTCTACAAGTGAAATTAGCATTAAAATTATTTAAAAATTTTAGAAATTAAATTGAGCGAAAAAATCTTAATTATCACATCACTTGTTAGAGAGACCTGGTAGTAATTAATTCATCTTAATTCATCTTAATAAGTTGTTAATATTTTTATAACAAAAATTAGGTTAGAGACAAATATGAATTCGTAGGTCAAATTTAAAGTCGAAATTGAATAAATTAAAACTTTAATTATCAAATTGAAATTTGAATTCTCTAAATTTTGAATTTTCACTTTAGAGAGTAAAATGTAATCTCTCATCATTGAATGATTTATCTTTTATATTTTCTTAGTTCTACCTATGAAATAAATAGTAAGAGATCACACTTTATCCTCTAAAGTGAAATTCAATATTTAGAGAATCTAAATCCATCAAATTGAGATGCTAGTAAAACTTTATGAATCAATATGAATAATTATGAATCTTAACCCATGTTAGCTCGGCGGGGAATGTAATATTTAATGTTAACATTTCAGTGGTAACGCCTTGGCCATTCGCATTAGGATATTTGTAATACTATTATATTTAAGAAAGTTTTATGATGGCATTGATTTTGGTGACTAAAGGTAACATAAGTTTGACCATCAAGTAAAATATTAATATATGACAAAAAAATTAAATCTAAAACTAAAATAATTTTCTCTTTTTTATAATTTCTTATAATTACTTTTATCAAAATAATTTTTTATAATTTTTTTATAATTATAAAAATAATTTAAAAAAATATTAAAATAATTTTT
>NC_029779.3:10079753-10106857 GCF_000817695.3 Arachis duranensis | reverse complement strand
TATAAAATTTTTTTGGTGTTATTTTTTATAATTATGAAAATAATTACAAGAAATTATTTTGATAAAAATAATCATAAAAAATTTTAAGAGAGAGAAAATTATTTTGATTTTAAATTTAATTTTTTTGTCATATATCAATATTTTATTTATTGGTCAAACTTATGCTACTCTTAACCACTAAAATTAATGCCACCATAGAACTTCCATTATATTTATCGCTTTGGTTGGCATTTGGCATTATTATTAGGCAAACTTTTTGAGCAGCATACTTTCTCTTTTTATTTTATTAATTATGCATTGTTAAATTTGGTTGTATTCTTTCTAGATTCTACTCTTTAAAATTTGATTAGGGCCATTTCGAATGAATTTATAAAATTTTACCATTCGTAAGTGGTATAATTTGTTAATAATAGGCACGCTACACATCCATGTAACCGTGTAATCAAGTGGCCCAAGTCTAAATAGAGTTACGCGCATTAATGACGAGTGAAAACACGCGTTTGAAAACCCTTCGTTACTTCGCGCTCATTATGAAAAAGCGTTACTTCTTCTTCAACATGAAGCCACTACATGAAACTGCTCCTTCGAATCTCTCTCAAAATCACTCAAACTTCAGTCACGTTCTCTGAGAAAACCACTACTGGAGAAGAATCGCGAGAAGATTTAACAAGGAACAACCAGAAATAAACGAAAACAGCAACAGAGATTCACCTTCCTCCTCCTCCTCATTCTCCTCCTTTTTCGCGTTCCTTCTTCTTCACGTATTTTTTTCTTATCTTCATTCTTTTGTTGTTATTGCTGTTGTATTTTTTTTGTCTTTTCCTCTTTCTCTCCTTGGTGAAGAAGCAGTAGAAGGTGAGGAGGAAGAGTTTTGAATTGTGCAGAACAAAAATGAACCGAAATGGCCAACTTCACTGAACCAAACATCATTCATGTGCTAAATAAAACGTCATAAACATTTAATCATCAAAAAAATATTTTTACATGCACAAGGACTAAATTGAACACACTAACAATTAAGTAAATCAAAATGAGCAACTCCACTGAATCGAGCAACATTCATGTGCTGAATAAAACGTCATAAATATTCAATAATTAAGAATAGTATTTTTCCATGCAAAAGAAGTTAACTAAACACATAACAATCAAGTGAACTGAAATGGTCAACACCACTAAACCGAACACCAATCATGTGCTGAATAAAACGTGAGAAGAAGAAGAAGGAGGAGGAGAAGAAATACTATTCTTGTTGATTGAAAGTTGATCACCATTTATTCACCACATGAACATTGTTCGGTTCGGTGACCTTTGTGATTTTGATTCACCAAATGAATGTTGTTCGGTTCGGTGGCCTCCTTTTATTTTGTTCAGTGTTTAAGATTATTGTGAAAGCATGCAGCAATCATTTCCTAGTTGTCTCAACGTAATAACCTCATTGAACTGATTCGAAGTTGAATCATTCATTGTTTTCATTCAGAAGTGTAGATCAAAGAAGAAAATGAAGAAGAAGAAGAACGACGGAGTTTATTATGTTGAATTCAATGCCGATCAATAATGAATAAGCAAGCAGAGAAGAAAAATGCGAACAGAAGAGAACGACGAATTTTATTAGGTTGAAGAAGAAGAAGAACGAAAACGCGAGAAGAGAACAAGGTTTACGTTGAGAAATGTTTACGTTAAGAAAGATTTATCACGCAGCAGAAGATTTACGTTATATATGTTATACGAGGCATGTGTATAACAAACGTATAAAGAGATTGAGGAGACGCATCTGATTGAAATTACTTAAATAGCTTGGACGAAAAAATTACATGAATGTAGAGCTTTACTCTTAATAATATACTTGCATTTCGAAGATTCATTATATTTGACTAATGATAATGTTAAAAATTTAAAATAACTATTTTATATAAGAGTAAAGTATTGTTTTTGTCCCCAACGTTTGGGGTAAATCTCAAAATTGTCCCTAACGTTTCAATCGTCCTATTTACGTCCCTAACGTTTTAAAATTGACTCAATGTTGTCCTGCCGTTAGGGATCCGTTAATAAAATTAACGGCAGGACAAAATTGAGACGATTTTGAAACGTTAGGGACGTAAATAGGACTAAAACGTTGGGGACAAAAACGATACATAGAAGCAAATTTCACGGTTTTTCTCATTGTCCGAACTGTTTTGGCTTCCGGTTCACGGTTTGACCGGTTCGACCGGCCGGTTCGAACCGGTTTTCAGAACATTGGTAAAATTACATTATTTACAATGAAAATATAAAAATTATTTATTTATAGAAAAAATTATATTACTTTAAATGTAAAATTATAAAAAAATTAATTTATTTAGAATGAAAGTATAAAATTTATTTATTTATAAAAAATTATATTACTTTAAGCGTAAAATTATAAAAAAAATTAATTTTTAGAATGAAAATAAGATGATTAAGTGTAAATATGATTAAAAATAATTGAATACTATGTATAATAAAAAATTGATATTATTGAAGAATAAAATTAAAATTTATTTCTATGTATTGTTTTTGTCCCTGACGTTTTAGTCCTATTTATGTCCCTAACGTTTCAAAATCGTCTCAATTTTGTCCCGCCGTTAATTTTATTAACGAATCCCTAACGGCAGGACAACATTGAGTCAATTTTAAAACGCTAGGGACGTAAATAGAACTATTGAAACGTTAGGGACAATTTTGAGATTTACCCCAAACGTTGGGGACAAAAATAATATTTTACTCTTTATATGTGCAACTTTTGCTCCTTAAATTAAAGTAGTTGTTTAAAAAATAATAAATAAAATGATGATGAAGTTTACTAAAAATTAATTATTATACTAGTTTATTGTGGGTGTTGTGCATGTAAGTATTTCGTCATCAACCCAAAACTAAGACTATAATTTCGTTTACTATGAGATGTTCTTGAACCGTCACGTGATCAGGCACCCATGTTCTACGACGTTAATATATTGCTTTTGGTGAATTGTGAGATGCTCATGTTCTAACTATTTATAAAATATTTTTTTACAAGACTGAGTTAGAACGTGGTAAAAAATATTATGCATTTTATTAGTGTTAATTTTAAAGGTTCATGAAATGTGAATCTTTGAAGTGAGAATAAAAAATATTTATTTAAAAATATTTAAAAATAGAATAAAATATAATTTTGTTGAAAGATTATTGTAACATAAACTGCTTTAGAAGGGAAGATTCTTGATAGTTGTAGCAGTTTATGAAAAACATAATTTTTATACGTAAATCTTATAAAAATATTTAAATTTTATATTCAAATTTAAATGTATATATAAATTAAAAAAATAAATATTAAAATCTAAATATTAGAAAAATATATTTCAATTTTAAAAATATAAAGTTTTAAATTAAATGGTAAATAATATGTTTTTTTAATTTCATTTTATTCAATTGGTTGATATTATTTGAAAAAGTTGTAACCTCTTTTATTCTACATTAAACTAATTGAGCTTTATTTTATAGTTAATATTATTCATTAATAAACACTACAAACTCATCATGCTATACATATATTCCAATTACTATATACACACAAATTTTATAGTAGTTAGAATGGTTAGAAAGTGTAAAAAAAACAACAGAAAAAGAATTGTGTGTATTTAAATTGTTGTAGAATGATACAATATAAAAGGGTATTTATATGTGTTAAGAAAATCGAAATAATAAAGACGTCATATCTTATAATAAATATTCAGATATACTAAATAATTCTAATGAATTCTAATAAATGCTAATTGATCCTAATATATTATAACATCTACTCCTTCAAACTCAAGTTGTCACTTGAGTTTGAAATTTATTTAAAACAAGGAAGCGTAGACGGAACTTGTAACACCCTACCACACAGAGTCTTATGCTTAAGTTATAAAACTAAGGTGGCGAGGTATTACGACCTCTAAAAGTAAAATTATATATATAATATAAATGAAAAAGATCTTATCTAGGAGCCTTTGAAGAAAAGTTATTAAACGAATACAAGCAGAATAACACAACACTCACGATCGGATAAAAGTAGAAAGGTGGATAAGATTGAACGGAAAAGATAATATAAATATATAAGATCAGAGTTCCAAAAATGCAATTAACAAGCTCTAGGCTCGGCCTGCAAAGCAAAGACCGACCAGAGTATACATATACATATACATATATATACATCCCAAAGTAACCCAAAATAGAAAACCGACAACTTGCTTCTCCGAGTCAACCTCTAAGAGGGACAAACATAAAATACAACCTGCATCTGAATCCTAAGAGTTCTTTGTTTCTTCAGAGTCTCCAGAATACACAGAGTGGTGCTTCTCAACCTGCATTTGAAAAATAACAATATTGTATGAGATAAGAACCGGGGGTTATTAGTATGGTTAAGGTGCCCACATATATAATAAATAAGATCTCGGGAAAGCCAGAGGCAATCTTAAAACTCCGACACTCAAATTATAAAATTTTAAAACTATAATTTTAAACCACAAGTAAGATAGGTCGTCTAAGGATCTTAAAGTTCTAACTCATTCATAACTTATCCTCTTGGTCTCCCACCTCCCTCCAAACCTCCTGAATTCCAATACACAGACAAGCAAAACAAACAAGACAAGCATATATAGAAATCATATATAACAAGTAGGCAATTAGCAATTAACACGAACAAAAAATTAAGCAAGCCAAGACAATGCACACTCAAACAAAACATACAAATGCACATGATGCATGCCTGACCTATGGCTGATGATATCATCTGTCGGTTACCGACACGTCCTGGTGGCTAACCATGGACAGAAACATCCATTGCGGAGCAAGTGGGTTTGAGCTACAACCCTCTTACTACTACCTGCTTAACCCAGAGCCAGTGGAATAACCACTACTGCGGCTACTACCCAGGCAGGTGTTTGAAAGCTCAACCTGGGGCAAGTGGAATAATCCACTACTATTGCTACTACCCAGGCGTCATAATCACTGACTTGAAGCAAGCGGGACGAACCACCATCCTACCTACTACCCAGGTATCTCAAACACACATTCATTTAATCTAAATCAATTATCATTATTATTATTATTATCAAATTTTAAACATTGACCTGGAGTAAGAAGGACGAACCACCATCCTTGCTACTGTACAGGTATCTCAAGCATACTTTCATTCATTCTTAATCAATTATCAATTATTATCACATCTCAGACATAGACCCGAAGCAAGTGGGATAAACCACAATCCTTGCTACTATCCAGGTATCACATTCAAAGTTCATTGTTATTTTCGTTATCATTTAAATTTTTTCATATTCATTCAAAACTCCATAATTAAATTCGATTCATAATTCTTCTCCCTCATCTCATACCCGGAGCAAGTGGACAACGCCACTGCCTACTACCCGGTCACATATATCTCATTTAATTACACATCATCCTTACTCCATCATCCTTATCAAATCAAGTAGCCCCTTCTTCAACTCCAAGTTATTTCTCCTTCCTAATTTTATCTCATTACTAAGCATATCACTAAGGTCTAGGGGCTAAAAGAATAAAAATAGAGGTTTAGAGGTTCAAAATTAGGTTTTAAAACAAAAAATATATTTTGCTGTAAACAGGGGGTCACACGTACACGTGGACCACGCATACGCATGGATGAGTTTTTCTCTGCTCGTGTATGCAAGCACCCTGCTCGCGTACGCGAGATGCCCAACCCGAAAGGGTTAGTTGCGCCATGTGCAGTGGTCGCGGATGCAAGATCTGCAAATTTGGCAAAAATGCTGAATGCTGCAAAATTTTTTGCTTTGCACTCCAAACTTCCGATGCGCATAACTTTCTCGTTTTAAAATATTTTTCATCCATTCTTCAAACGGCATAAATTTCACAGACCCAATTTTCATATGAAACAAGTTTGAAATAATTTGGGAGTTTGGAAGCCGAATTATGCCTCGCCGAAGTTCGACAAAAAATCATATTTTCACAAAGCTTATCAAACTTCTATTTTCACCAATCTCATATCTCAACATCAAAACTCTAAGCCTTTTTGACAATATCTAATCATACCAAGTCACATTTCAATGTCCCAAAATATACCTAATCAATTCTCATTATCAATTCTCTTAACCATCTTCAACTCAAGCCATACATAAATCATCATTCATACAAGCATCATTATTATAAATTCAATATCATCGTTATCATTGCTTATACAAGCATCATTCACCTTTCTTACCTTTTTTTGACTTCCGACCCAATTTTACGGCCTCCGACCCTAATTCACGGCCTCCTGCCCAACATTTATCAATTTATTAACATTCATATGTTCACATTCAAAATCCTCATCTATTAGCATCAAAATCATCATTCACCAATCTATTTTACCAACACCAACTATATTCACATCAATGAATCATTAATCTGACCATACCTTATCATTTTAACATATATTGATAACTAAAATGATTAAATATGCTTCAAACACATATCCAACTTATCCTATAGTCATCTAGCCTAAGTTTTCACGATATCATACATATTATATACGAGAAACCAAAACCATACCTTGGCCAATTTCTTGTAAAACCCAGAATGTCACCACCCGTTCCACAAAATCCAAGCTTACAAGGTCACACCAAACGGGTCTTCATCTCCCCAAGATCTAATATCAAGTCTCTAACTCCACCAATTTGTTTCCAAATACATAATTCAATCTAGATTTTCATACAACAATACTAGAATTATCTTAGGATTCACAAATTCAGTAATTTGACAAGGATTAAACGTTTCTCACCTTACCAACGAAAGTTTGGGATAAGATCTGGCAAGCCTACAAGGTTAATTTGATCCTAAGGCACCAAAATCACATAATTCTTCAAAATAAATCCTCAAATGTTCGAAATTAGGGGAGAGTGACTGAGAAAAAAATACTGAGGTACTTACCAAATTGTTCTATGAACTTTATAGAGCTCAACGTGGTGAACGCGTGGCCACAAACGGTGCGGCGATCGGAGCTCCGAATTGAAAGTTGCAAGGATTTGAAGTTGAATTGAAATTGGAACCTAGGGTTTGCTCCCTCCAATCTCTCTTTCAGCGTGTGTGCGCATAATGAGAGAAGAAGATGCTGATGGTGGGAGTCCGGAAGTCGAGTTATGTCTCGCCAAAGTTCGGCAAAAAATCAGATTTTCACAAAGTTTGACAAAAGTTTGTCCCTAAAGTTTGACAAAACTTTTAAAATATCCTTAAGTTTTATTTTGTTTCAATTTTGTCCCAAAAATTTTTGATTTGTATCAAATATACCTTTCGCGACTAATTTTTCAAAATATTTAAGACCAATTCAACAATAATTTCATAAGAATAACCATCAACACAAGCAAATCAAGCATCATTTTCATGCATTATTGTTAGATTGGTCTTAAATTTTTTGAGTAAAGTATTGTTTTTGTCCCCAACGGTTGGGGTAAATCTCAAAATTGTCCCTAACGTTTCAATCGTCCTATTTACGTCCCTAACGTTTTAAAATTGACTCAATGTTGTCCTGCCGTTAGGGATCCGTTAATAAAATTAACGGCGGGACAAAATTGAGACGATTTTGAAACGTTAGGGATGTAAATAGGACTAAAACGTTGGGGACAAAAACGATACATAGAAATAAATTTTAATTTTATTCTTCAATAATATCAATTTGTTACTGTACATAGTATTCAATTATTTTTAATCATATTTACACTTAATCACCTTATTTTCATTTTAAATAAATTTATTTTTTAATTTTACACTTAAAGTAATGTATTTTTTATAAATAAATAAATTTTACACTTTTATTCTAAATAAATAATGTAATGTGATTAGAATGAAAGTGTAAAACTATAAAAAATATAAGTAATGTGATTAAGTAATGAAAGTAAAATTACATTATTTATTTAGAATGAAAGTATAAAATTTATTTATTTATAAAAAATTATATTACTTTAAGCGTAAAATTATAAAAAAATTAATTTATTTAGAATGAAAATAAGATGATTAAGTGTAAATATGATTAAAAATAATTGAATACTATGTATAATAAAAAATTGATATTATTGAATAATAAAATTAAAATTTATTTCTATGTATCGATTTTGTCCTTGACGTTTTAGTCCTATTTACGTCCCTAACGTTTCAAAATCGTCTCAATTTTGTCCCGCTGTTAATTTTATTAACGGATCCCTAACGGCAGGACAACATTGAGTCAATTTTAAAACGTTAGGGACGTAAATAGGACGATTGAAACGTTAGGGACAATTTTGAGATTTACCCCAAACGTTGGGGACAAAAATAATACTTTACTCAAATTTTTTTAATATTTAGCCAGCGGGGTATATTTAATGTAAATCGAAAATTTTTTAAACAAAATTAAAACAAAATAAAACTTAAGGGTATTGTTGAAACTTTTGTCAAATTTCAAGAATAAAAAGTATACTTTATCTTTTAAAAAAAATAAAAAAATCTCTTGTTCATTATAAGAAGGTAAATCCAACAACACCCCAAAGTTTAACACCCCACATCTTTATGTTCAAAAATAATATTAAAAAAAAATTCATATCCAAATTTGTTTGTTGAAGCACCAAGTTCTGTTATTCTATAAAGTATTTTTATTAATGGACATTGATTTGGAAATTATTTTTTTAGTACATATATTTTGCATTAGACTTTAATTTGTTACTTAGAAGTTTTTTTTTATATTTATTTTCAAAGAATAGGATTGTATAAAAAGAGACAAAATCTTTTTTTTTTTCAATTATAGTAGAATGAAAACAAAAAGCCTAAAATTCAAAGACAATAGGGAACTTTGTCCCTCTTATATAATTGTCAACAGCTAAGATTGGTGATAAGCATTTATGTAAGACAAACAAATTTAAGACTTTGCTCTGCAAAAAGAGTTTCATTAAAATTATTTTGATCATAATTCTGTGAGTATCATAACTCATTCATAATATATAATTAAATACAGTTCATAAAAGACATATTTTTATACCCTATTTTACACATGATTTCGTTATTATTCAAATTAACGAGTTTAACACTAGTAACTACTAACTACACAACATAGTTCTTCTACAACAAGACAAATTGAATGACTAGATTCACCAAATTGAAGGAGTTTGTTTGCGCTATGCTGAACAAACCTTTATCATGTGTGTTTTAAAAAGTCATTTGAAGTTGAATATTTTCTTCTCTTAATTAGCATAGGTTCCGTAGTGGGGGAGAGCCTCCTCTTTTTTGGTGCAAAGATTTGAATTGGTGTTGTGCATGGCATTAATCAAATACGAAAAACTAAAACATGAATACTAATATTATCAACTTGTTTTGTACAGAAAGGACTATGTTTGGGAATTGGGATCAGTATTTGGCTCCTCAAAGCAGCAGCAAACGACAGATCCAGTGACCGTTTGAAACTTTGAAACAATTCAAATTCAAAATAGAAGCTCCTCCACACTCACGTGCCAACGACAATTCATAATACCATAAGATGCACCTGCATCATGCATGAAGCTGCACTCTCAAACGGCGTCGTTTCGAAACACATTTTTGAAAAATAAGCTCTAGTAGTATAGAACCATGTAGGGGACCACACTCGTAACGAATAATGTGCCAGATCAACGGTCCAGATTGACCCACATTTGAAACCAAGCCTTTTCCCCGCCCTCAAAAACCACATTAAATACTACCTTTATCAAAAAGGAAAATTCACAATAAATGATAAACAAATAAATTAAAAAAAAAATAAAACAATAAAATAATCTGATTTAATGCACACTCACGATTTTCTCTCTTGTTTTTTCTCTTAACTCTAAAAAGTTTTCAAATGAAGAAGAAAAAGACCCCTTCTTTTCCCTTTATATGGTAGTAATTGATTTCTCTCTGAAAATCAGAGCAAATAGTGCCACTAACAATCTTTCTTTCTTTCTTTGTTTCTGCGTCTTCGTTTTCTCTCTTTCTTTACTTGGTTCTCGTTCAGAATTTAGAGTATATTGTTCTCAAGAAAACAAAGACAAAGTGAAGAAAAGGAGTTTCAACGGTTCAAAATTTGATTGAAATGTCGAACCGTCGTTCATCGTTTTCTTCCTCAACGACGTCGTCTTTGGCAAAACGCCTCTCTGGTATTTTTTCCACTTCTGTATTCTTTCATTCCTCACGTGTTCAAGCTTTAGGTTTAGGTTTAGGGTTTCATAGATTGATCAATTGTTAATTTTGATAGGTACCTTGTGCTACTAAAGTTGCTAAGACGAAGAAAGAGGCTTCATCATGTAACACTACTACAACTTGTTCTTCAATTTCAAGCAACAAGATACCGATTTTGCAGAGTGCTGTAAAGTGCAATGCTGTTGTTTTTCCGAAGCCTAGTTATGTCTCTGCAAGGGAAGAAGGTGATGCTAAGAAAGTTGTTGTTGCTGTTGCTGCTGCTGCCCCTGTTAGTGTTCATATCTCAAAAATGGATATTTCTCCTTGTAAATCAGATGGGGCATCTGTTTCCATGTCTGTGGATGAGACCATGTCTTCTTGTGAATCTTTCAAGAGCCCTGACATTGAGTATTTGGACAACAATGATATCGCGCCGGCCGTTGACTCAATTCAGAGGAAGACATTCAGCACCCTCAACATTTCTGATACTCCAGAGCCACCAGCAGGTTGAAATTGATTATGAATATGAATATGAATATGAATGTGGATATGAATATGCTATTTGTGTTATTATATTTTGTAAATCATCTTTGTGGGGTTTGATTTTGTTTTATTTTTTATCATATTGTCTGTACCAGTGCCTTGTCTTCTAATGCAGTACATGATTGGATATGTTTTGCAGGGAACATATGCAGTAGAGACATACTTGTTGAGTTGGAGAAAGATGACAAAGTTGTGAATGTTGATAACAACTTCATGGATCCCCAGCTTTGTGCAACATTTGCTTGTGATATATACAAGCACCTGCGTGCATCTGAGGTAAAAAATGCATACCTCATATTATGTGTTTGATGTGTTATTAGTTTAGTAATCACTGTAGCTACTGCAACTTTGTAAGACTATTTGATTTTTTTTTGAATAGTAAGTGGATCTTGCTTTGTTAGATTCCCAACTTAAATTTCTGACTGCTTTTCTTTATTCAAAATTTAGTAGAATGCCATTATTCTTTGAATAGTGGTAGAATGACCTTTTTGTCGGATTGCACCTTAGTCCTTCATTTCTGCTTTCTTTCACATTTGGCTTCATAAAGTTGCATTTGAGGGCTTAGTCATCCTCGATAACTATGAGAGTTTATTTTTATTAGTCAGATAGTCCCTCTTATTTTATTTAGTTTTTAACCTTTTCACCATCAATACCTATCTGCTACAAAACATTAAAATTAATACCATTTGATTTGTTTATTCTAAATTCTTTTTCTTTGTTAAATATGGAATCTTAGGCAAAGAAAAGACCTTCCACGGACTTCATGGAGAGTGTTCAGAAGGACATAAATCCAAGCATGCGTGCTATATTGATTGATTGGCTTGTTGAGGTAATCTTGATATTCAACAAAAAAAAAAAAAATAGGGTTAAAAAATATGAACACACCTAATTTTTGGCACATGATATTGAACTTTTTATCTTACTATATTGCAATTGGGAGATCAAGTGCAGGGGGGGTTTATAGCTGTATGCTAAACTTCCGTATTCGATTTTCAGGTAGCCGAAGAGTATCGATTGGTACCTGATACATTGTATTTGACAGTGAACTACATAGATAGGTATCTTTCAGGGAATCCAATGAACAGGCAAAAATTACAATTACTTGGTGTTGCTTCCATGATGGTTGCCTCGTAAGGGTCCCTCTTATGTCTCTGATTGATGAAATTTCTACCATTTCTTTTTATCTATTTGGATTGACAAAAACACATAATAATAGAATTTGATGTTTGGTTATTATTGACAGTAAATATGAGGAGATTTGTGCACCCCAGGTAGAGGAATTTTGTTACATCACCGACAACACATACTTCAAAGAAGAGGTTTGTGCTTTTACATTTTATTGGCTTAATTTTGCAGCTTCAAGTTACTTGTTTATAGTACATTTAGTGTGCCAATCTAATGCAAATTATTCAATGCAGGTTTTGCAAATGGAATCTGCTGTCTTGAATTATCTGAAGTTTGAAATGACAGCTCCAACAATTAAGTGTTTCTTAAGGTAGTGATTAAAGTGATTGCTATCTTATACTGATCATTTGAAGTTCTATGGTTTCTCAATGGCCTAATTCAACACCTCTTTTATTTTTCATGTGATATCAGACGGTTCGTTCGTGCAGCTCAAGGAGTCAGTGAGGTATCTTCCTCTCTTAAGCTGGTTATTTCTATTTGTAGTTCTTGTACTGCATTTAATTGTATTGTTTCTTTATAATTAAACTCCACTACTAACAGAAAAATGATTCCATGTCTTTAATTTTTCAGACCCCTTCGTTGCAACTAGAGTGCTTGACAAACTACATTGCCGAATTGTCTTTGTTGGAGTACAGTATGCTTTGTTATGCTCCGTCACTAATAGCTGCTTCTGCAATTTTTCTAGCCAAGTTTATACTCTCCCCCTCAACCAAACCATGGGTACAGTACTATCAACAAAGCCTATGATCATTTTAAGATTCTTAATGTATTCATTTTAAGGGTATATATGCTTGTGCTTGATATTATTTTTTCTCCTTAAACAGAATGCTACATTGAAGCACTATACACAATACCAGCCTTCTGATTTGTGTAGTTGTGTAAGGGATCTCCATCGACTTTGTTGCAACAATCCTAACTCCAATTTGCCTGCAATTAGGGAAAAGTATAGTCAGCACAAGGTATAAACATAAACATCTTTGCCTCTTGAGTGGTTGCTGCTATGATTTGTTGTTCCCTTGTATAATATTTTCCTCTTAACTTAGATATGTTGAATTTGTGTTTTCAGTACAAAAATGTGGCCAAGAAGTGTTGCCCTTCCTCAATACCTTCAGAATATTTTCAGAATTGAGGAAAAATACAGTTGAATTGCCGTTACTCAAGAGAGAAGGCCATTCTTCTCTTATCATTGTATATGTAGTTACCATTTTTCCCACCTTGATTAGAAGAGTTCTTGTTGTATCTGCTTTTCATTTGATGTGGCATGCTCTGTGGGGGTTCGGCCATAAATTGACAAAAAAAATCAAGCTTCAAAGAATCTACTTGAATCATTGGCTACTACTGCATCTCCATCATTTTTATGGCTACCACATAACTGCCCAATTTTAAATATGTAGTAAGCAGTAAAACAGAAATAGCACATTAGCACATGATTAATTTGTTGAACCTTTTTTACTATGGCCTTTCAATCTGATCAATAGTTACAAAGTATCATTTCCAATGAACTTGAGTTTGCTCTACAAGTATCATGAGAAAGCAACGCCAATCATAACCCATAATAATTATAAAGTATATATAATACATATAACCCAAAGTTCACACTTTACAGTAGCAAGCATCTTATTATGCATCTGCCAAATGATAAAGGCATTTACCAAAAGATAAAAATTGCAATATAAAATGCCATTAAGACCTTATAAACCACACTGAGCATTTGACACAACACTTCCATTACCATTAGGCATATTGCTAAGCCAATGCAAATCCTCAAAGGCACAGTACGGGCCACCCTTGGGCTTCTTAATACTAACGGGCTTCAGAAACTTGGGGGCCCAAGCAGGTGTACCATCCTCATACGAATTATGGGTCAGTCTTGTCAAACCCGACCCGTCCAACCCAATGGTGAATATCTCACCATACGGCTGGTACTGATGAGGGTTAGATATTGGCTCAGCAGAAATGCCAGCAAAATCCGAAGTAAACACAATCTTCTTCCCATCGGGGCTAAAGTACGGGTGGTTTGTTCTCCCACCCGACCCGCTTTGAATAAGTTTCCTTAACCCGGTTCCGTTGGGGTGGATCAAGTACAACTCAAAACTTCCATTACCGGGTGCGTGCCGGTCCGAAGCAAAAGCGATCCATTCTCCATCCGGTGACCAGTTACACATTGTGTCTGTCCAGGGCCCCTCCGTCAACCGTCTCAGCCCGTTGCTTTCGCCTTCGGCCGCGTCCATCACATAGAGGTTCTTGTAACCCGTCCGAGCTGACCGGAACACGATCCATTTCCCATCAGGCGAAACCGAGGGAAATGCGTTGTTGCCTCCGCCGAGTGTCAACCGCTTGATGTTGTTACTCTTTTGGTCAACGTTGATGGAAATGATATCAATACGCGTGCTCTCTGAGGAGAATCCTTCTCCGAGTGCAGTGTAGATTATACCCGGTCGAACCGGGTCCCATGCGGTTGAAAATGTCATCGCGTCAGAAACCTTTCGAAGGTTCGAACCATCACTGTTCACTACGTAGATCCCTGGCATGTCGACGTAAGCGATTCGGTCACCCGAGGGAGAAAAAACCGAGAACGAACCAGTGAACCGGAAGATGGACAGACCGGGAACCGGGCTTTTAACGTTCTCGAGTAATAGCTGAGGGGATTCGTTTGAGTTTGGCTCGCCCCTGCACTTGTGGTATCCGACCCGGGTTGAATCGGGCGAGAGGAACGGGTTAAGGTGGTGAGAATTGGGTGAGACGAAACGAGTCAACTCGGTGAACTCGTTCTTGACCAGGTTGAATAATTCGATTTGGCGATAGGTGGAACCCGGCCTCCTTGTCGCGACGGCGATGAATTCGTGGTTTGCCGGCGAGGTTGCGGGTGTGAACGCGTGGAGACCCGGCGGGGTGACTCGCTCGACTCGGACCGAGTCAACGGATATGGATCCCTTCCCGGCGGGGAGGATAGCACGGTAAACACTCCACCACTGGTCGTCGCCCCTCCGGTGGAAATAGATGGTGCGATCGTCCACCCAGCTTGGCCAGCCACCGTGTTCAACAACCTTGACTCGTTGAGTCCCATCCCGAGTCAAGAACACATAGATGTCAGTAGTAAGATCCTCCACCTCGCCGTTCCATCCAGATTCGCCGTAGGAGGCGACGGCCGTGAACTCCCCGGAAGGAGACACGGCGGGGCTAAAGTCAGCGACGCCGTAAGGGGTTAGCCTTCGAGTGTTACCAGATTTGAGGTGGGTAGAGTACACGGCTGCCCAGCTGACACGTGGCACGCCGGGGTTCTCGTGTGTGGAGACGTAGATAAGATATTCTCCCGTGAGGGTTGGTTTATCCTTCATGGAGACTTTGTTATCGTTTTGCGAGTGATTGGGTAGCAGAGGGAGTTGGATTCTTTTGGTGATGGTTTGGGATTCGAGAGTGGATCTTCTTGATGAGGTTTGGGGTTGTTGTTGGAGGTAGAGTGCGTCATAGAAGATGGTGGAAAGGCCGTTATTCCGTTCAGTGACGTAGACGAGTTGAAGGGGCGGTGGTGGGTCTGTAGGGAGAAGGAGGGTGGGGGGAGCGAATTGGCCGTTAAAATTGACGGAGTGGCCATCGGTGAGTCGAAGTTCAGAATTGGGAGTGAGTGGAATATTATTAACTGGGACGGAGTAGATGTCGAAGGCGTAATCGGGTCGACCAAGTGTGGTGAAGATTATGCTTGTGGAACCTTGTTCTTCATCAGATGCATAAGATAACGGTAATAGTGACCATCTCCATGACAGTAGAAGCCATACAAAAGGTAAGTACTGCCGAAGTTTCATCGTTTCTGTTTCTGTTTCTTCTTCTTCACTGTCAAGTGTTTGAGGGAGTGCGTGCGTGCGAGTGTGAGCAGTGTGATAAATTAATTGAAGAGGAATAGAAGATAACGAGGTGAGGTCCAAAATTTGTGTACGTGTGGCGATGTGATACGATAACACCCTAATTTGTCGTTTACTGCTTTATGCATGGGCTTGTTGGACTTTTTTCTTGGCCCAAAATGCCTCCACTCTTATTATCATTAGTCATTTTATCACCATAATGTTCTTCAGAATTTCGTGAGCAATGACGTCTGCTGCATATTTCCCTTTCAAGTTACCTTTTCTATTTATTTTATTGTGGCTGGAAAATAAGGGGAAGTTGAAGAGCTTTCACTTCAGGGCCTTGGGGTTGGAAAAATGGAAATTTGATACGAACTTACGAGTACGATATTTTTGGTGTTGTAGGTAATACTGGGCCTGGTGAAGGATTTGAAAATTGGGCTCTAGATGAATTGGGCTCTAATTGTAAAAAGAAAAAAACACAACTGTTTCTTATGTTTTGTTAGTTACAGTAACGGCTTTGCAGTGTGACGTAACCGTAGACAAACAAACACTCACGTGTCAGAAAACCGCGTTGGATGCAGAAACTTAATCAGTAAGTCTCACCTAACTTCACCATTTACTAATACAGATACACTTCTTCCTCATTTTCATTCTCTCTCTTTCAAGTTTCAACTTTCATGTCTGAAGCTCTGGCTTCTCTCACATTCATTCATCGCTTGTTACACTTCTCTCAATTTTGACTCTTTCTCTGGATTCATTGTCCGATTTCAAATTAAAAGTCAAAACTCCGATCTCTTCACGAATCCTGGTACAAAACCCTGATCATGCATAATTCATGATAATCAATCCACTCTCTCATTTGTTCTAAATTCTTAATTAGGTTAACTGAATTCTGTTGTTTGTTTGGTTTAGTTGGAGTAACCATGAGTTTCTTGAGGCCCAGTGCATTGTACTACTTCCTTGTGGCTTCTCCTTCAATGCGATGGATGCCATGTCAGAGTGGAGGCTTCTTCCGATGGCCTGGTCTTGATGGGTTCATGAGGCTCCTTCTGCTTGCGCTTCTCTGGACCATGTTCTCTGAACTTCACTACATACCCTCTTCTTCTATGTACCCTACCCTTCGTGTTGGTGATCGAATTCTCGTCGAAAAGGTACCTCCTAACTTCATTCTTTTCTCTTAAATCTGTGCCCCTTTTCTTTTTCTTTTTATCTATCTAACTTCTATGTTTTAGCATATTCCTGTTCTATGTTGGCAGAACCTTCCAATTGATGGTTGTGTGTAGATTTAATTTACTCGTAATACAATTTTTTCTGCTGTTTAGGTTGTAGCTAGCTCTAATTAGATCCATATTAATATTTCTTTTTAGGAGTTGGTGTTCTTGTATGTATTGATTAGTTTTTATCATGGCAATCGTTCCATTGGAGTATATACCCTTAAATAAATACCCTCCTTAGAAGTGATATACTCTGAAATCCGAAGTCTGTCCGAAACTACAAGTTCTACAAATGGCAAGTTGATTTGACATTTTAAGTTGTACTTCGTGTTTTACCATCGGGTGGTGAAAGTCAGAAAATGTATGTTTGGTAAAAGAGGGTGTAAATTGGTCAAGACATCTAGATATAGTTTTCAGTATTGTATGAATAAGCTACGTTTGGTGATAACAAAGTTGTTTAACCACTTATCTTTGAAGTGATTAAGTGAATTCTACTTGATATACTCAATGAATTCTGCTAGTTTTGGTAGTAAATTTTTTGGTTGGGTGGTGGTTAGGGCTGCCAATGGATAGGGTAGGGTAGGGTAGGGTAGGGTTTAGATCTTACCCTAACCCTATCCGCCCGTTGAGAATTTCATTAAAACTCTATCATATCCTATTCGCGGGTTGAGAATCTCTCAATCCTAACCTTACCTACATCCTAAAGTTCTAAACCCTATCCTATCCTACTCTACCTGTAGAAATATCAAACTTTTTCAAAGCAAATATAAAAATTCAATCATTCCAAATTTTACACATATTAATAAAATAAAAAATATAAAACTAAATTCAAACTAAAATTAAAAACAATAAAATCTTAAAGAAACCTAACATAAAATTACAAACATACATATTATAAATATACAAATGCTCTAAATTACACCGGCTTTGGCTTAACCCAGATCCGGTCCGAAATATAGGCTGGGCCTAATTTTTAGACCCTAACCCGATCCTAGACCTAATGAAACCTACGCACCTTCGGGCCGGGTAAAAACCGGGTGAAAACCGAGTCTTTATCATGTAAAAATCACCTAATATCCAACTATTATTTCATAATTCACATAATAAAATTCACTTAAAAAAATATAATAAGAACCATTCCTTTTCTAAAATTAAAACATAACCATAATCAATATTAATATTGTCTAATAACACCAAATATTTAAATCATTACAAATAACACAATATTATGCATTAGTCTAAAGTCTTATGCATTTTAAACATAAAATATTAACTTATAATCTTATAATGACTAATAACAAAAAATATTAAGGTTTACAATATTTAAATTCCACATAAGAATAGCCATCATCCATCGCTAATAACACAAAATATTAATTGTGTATGATGACCGGGCCACCGGACCGAGTTCGGATGACTCGAGCTGTAGCACGGACCTGACCCGTCGACTCGAAATAATAACAGGATCTATTTTTGAGACTTTTATCCGGTCCTAGACCCAATGAAATCACACTAAATTAGCCCCCTAAAGTGTTCGGGGCCGGATCGGGTCTTCGAGCCGGGCCGCCCTAGGGTCGAGTAGCCTACCCTACTCGAACGGGTTGGGCCAAGTTAAATACCTGCGGGTAGGGTATGTATTGCCAGCCCTAGTGACATGAGTCGTCTCGAAAGTAAGGAGTGGAAATTTGACTAACAAGAAATGTACGAGTTCTTAGACATTGCCCTCCTATCAACTCAATTTAGCAAGACCATCTAAACAATGTTTGAAAATGGCACAAACATTAATACAGCATAAGGGTAAATGACTATAAAAGGGAGAAAGATAGAGAATAATAATCTAGGTCAAAGGGATCTTAGTTTTAGGTCGTGGGAGATGTAGCAATAACTGATATGTAATGAAAGAGAGGATGCAGAAAGAGTATGTCAATTGGCTTTATGAATAATTTGTATAAATAGCAGATATTGTTTGGTTAATGATTCTTTCCGTTGCTGTAGTTCGTGTTGATTTTTGTTGATGGAAATAAATTTTAGCTTCGTTGAAATTCTGCTTCAATATGATGCAATTTTAAAAGTGGGGTCATTTTTTATATTTTGTCTTACACTCTTTTCATTTTTGTTTCTGCATACTGACTGTTTGTGTTGTGGTGAGAAACACACTCAAAAATAAGGTCAACAAATATTTTCTGATAAATTTCTGTTTTTCTACTTCTATCATCTTTTTAATATTTGAATTTTGATTTATTTTTGCAAACTTTGTCAGGCTTCATTTTACCTCAGGAGTCCTGCTGTAAATGATATTGTAACGTTCCGGGATCCAACAAAGGTATGTTATCATGGGACAAGTTGCGACTTACTTGCATATTCCTAGGACGCAACTCATGACACAATTCAATTATATGATTGTGCTGGTATTCTGTACAGCTATCTAGAGACAAAATGGATGGTGTTTTCATTAAGAGAATTGTTGCAAAAGCCGGAGACACAGTTGAGGTATAAATGTGCTTCAATTTTCTTTTTTTGGTAAAATAAATCATGAGCAGAGAGAAATATAACTAACACTTCAAGTCTTCCTATCCTGAATCGCAAAATTTGCAGATTCGTAATGGGGAACTCTATGTCAATGGTGTTGCACGGGATGAAGATTTCATAGCAGGTCCACCATCATACACACTGGAGTTAACTGTGAGGCCCTAATTAATGCTATGGTCCTTTTTACTTTTAACCTTCATTCAAGAATTATGCTGTGACCACAATTCATATTCGTGAACATTATGAGGTAGAGTCGTTGCACAATCTCAAACTACGCTTCTTTCACAAGTTCAACAAATGTCTGCTTAGTAGCTTCCGGATTAACAATGTTCTATTATGGAGAATCATGTGTTCTCGCTTTCCCTTTTATGTTTGCTTTGTGGCTGAATATCATTTCCCCTTGTTTCTTTGTTGATTCATATTTTCCTTTTCCTCACTTTATTTCTATCCTCGCAGCGTGTGCCTAAAGGCCATGTTTATGTTTTGGGGGATAATCGTAACATCAGCAATGATTCCCATATGTGGTGAGTAACTCCTGCTACTAGTTATTGCCCTTTTGTTATATATTTTACATTAAGATTATGTTTTGTTTGAGGTTTGATGGATAAAGCTCTTTGTATAAATACTCGCAAGTTATCCATGGAAGTTTTCACCTCATTTTCTTAAGTCGTTTATTTGAAGCACAATTTGATATGTTCTCTTGATGTATAGTTACATCAGTATCTTGTTTAATGTTTGAGGAAACATGGTTTTACAGAAGCTATTGTTGTACTTAACAATATATGAATCATTTCCCTTAATCTCTGTTCTGTTAGGACAAATGATGGATCTCTTAATGTTAAACAATTTCTCCTATTATCATTATCTTTTTCTTCTTTGTAACATGAATCTTATTTTCCTTAATAATGAACAGGGGACCACTTCCTGTGAAAAATATTATCGGAAGATATGTCATGTCTTGGCACAGACCAAGAAACATTTGACACACATATCATTATCAATTGGAGATGTATTGCAGGAAATAGAGTTCTACCTCCATGTGATTTCCATGAAGAGTTATTTCCGAGTTATTGAATCATATTATTTGCTAACTCTAACTGCCATTTGGATACTCAAATACCCCTAGTGAGACTTCATTCTTCTGTTCTTCCTTTGGATGAAACAATTAAGTCTTGTCTCACTAGGTAAAGTCGGCTACACGTATTAGACAACACCATAGTGTTCTAACAGGAATCACATTCATATCCGAACCATTTACATCCAAATCTCTTTCAATATCACAAAAACAAACAAAAAATATTTCATGTGATTCCTGCTTGGTTCATTGTTGTTTGAGCATGGCATTGCTGATTGTTTATAGGAATCTGATTTCTTTTGTATTATCCATAATAAATTTGTTTATATGCATTGAAAGAAAAAGAAAAGTGTGGAAAGGAGTATTGAATTATTTGAATCTTGCTCAAAACTATGGCATAAGTGAAAGATACTTGTTAGTTGTTATAGTGTCATGTTCTTTTTTACTTGAATGACTTTGCTGCCAAAAAAAAAATCCTTTTAACTTTTTATCTATGGTCGGATTTGGATTGCTTGGAATATAAATATGTCTTTGTTGTTCGATAAAGGGAAGAATTTATCAAAACCAATTCTATCTACTTGTGCAAAATTTGGTTAGTGGTGTCATTTTCCGTTAATTGGCTCCTCTAATGTTTCACGCTTTGAAAAGTTAGTAACATGCAATTCCAATGAAGGAAGGAAAAACAAGATTGCACTACCTTGTTTTTGCACCATTCACTACCACATCTTACTCTTATCTCTTAGAAATTGCCACAAAAATATCTTGCCAAAAATTGCTTCAATAATTATGATTGGAATAATAAATGAATAATGCTTTAAGATGTGCTTTTTTGAGTGTACGATGTTGTGCTCCTCCTCAAATGTCTAGTTAAAGACATAGACTAACATTAACCTTTGTCTTGATGCTGATTCGAAGCATATTATCGAATATGATAGTCATTATAAAAATTATTTCATTACAGAAAGTTTGTTAATTGGAGTTTAGACTATTATCTTATGGTAAATGAACTCACAAAGGTTTAATTCTAAAGAGAAAGACTGAGAATTTTTTTTTTCCTTTAATATTTGTCCATCCACTAATTTATTACAGATCATTATTGGTTACAAAAAATTAATTTCCTAATAAAATCATAGATATTATTTATCCACACTTGACTTCACAATTTAGCAGTTAAATTTCCTATATATAATTTTGAGTACAAGATCATGTGATCGTATTTGGTAAAAAGGAAAAAAAAAATATTTATGCAATTTCTTGTACTGTAGTTTAGTAATATTAAATTCTTATAAACAAGAATTTTTACTTGGCATTTTGTGACGATATTTAAGAAATCGAATCCAAAACACCTACTCCGTGTAAACCATACCACCATCATAATAGAAAAAAAAAAAACGAAAAAAATATATCATTATAATAAGAAAAGGTGTAGAATAAATTTATTAAATTATTTAATAATTTTTAAATATTAATTTTATATGAAGTGGAGTTTCTACTATAACAAAATTGCCTCAATAACACGGAACTATATCGTGAAAACTTGTGAATAAATAGTATATGAATATGATAAGAATTTTTCAATGAAGTAGCAAGTTTAAAACATTATATTAGTTGAATTATTTTCAATGATTTGGACTTGAATGTACCATTATAAGACATTAGTATATGTATGTTCATATAAAAGGACTACAAATAAATAACTTTTTAATTAGGTGGTCTTGAATTCCTAAATCGTAGCTAACCGTAGGCGTATAACTACTGCATTGTTTGGTTATCTATTATGTACTCTTCTAGACAGGTTTATGCTACTAAGTTTCAACTTCACGTTGAAAAATCTTGGTTATCCTTAACATACTTAATACATTATATGTTCCAAAAATAATTGCCTGAATTATGTATATAAAATAGATATTTAAAAATATTATTTGTATATTAAAATCAGTTATCTCGTATTTGTGTACATAAATATATATTTTATTTAATTTATTTTTAGTATATATTTTATATTTTAATATATATTTTATACTATAGAATTGATTTTAGTATATATTTAATATAGTTGATAAATATTTGTTTAGCCAACTTAGTCAAATTTAAAAGTTTACTTAAATTTATGAAGTCTACATATGATGATTTTTTTTAAGAGCGAAATTTGAATTTGAAATTCCTAACTGAAAATAAAAAATTATATCATTTAAATTATAACTTGTTGGACATACGATGAGTTTAGGGAACAAGAATAGTAGACCTAATAAACTCTTAAAGTCACGAGAGTTTATCAATCACATTGAACAATTTAAGACTTATGGTAGCTAATTATTTATAGGAGTTCATGTGTTAATTTGAACGTTTGATGACATTGGGTTTTAGACTTTTAGCTAATAAAAATGTTTGAAAAATAATTAAAAAAATCAGTCTAAAATAGCTTAAAATTATTTTATTTAATATTTTTAATTATTGTTTATTTTATTTTGCTTTCTGATATAAAAATTCTTGTAAAGATATTTTTGCATTCTTAGAAATAGACGATAAACATTGTACTTAAAGAACTGATATTAGATGTATCGAATAATTAAAGTTTACCCCAAGAGAAACCTACACTAATAGTTGAATATACTTATTGATTAGATCACTTAGCTTCTTGTTCACACAATTCAAATTAAACACATACAGAAAAATTCAATTAGTCATAAGTATAAACATACTTATTATCAATTTATTTTTTATAAATTAAATGTATATTATTAATAATAATAAATATGAGATTATTAATCAAAATGATAATTAAATAACTTATGATTTAATAAAAGGTTTAAGACAAGTTTTAATAATTAATTTTTTTATGGGTAATACATAATAAAAACTATTTTATAAAATAAAATTTAACATTAAAATTTTCTCTATCCTTGTTACATAAAAATTTAATTTTAATCTTTATTCTTTAATTATCCACACGAAAAACACAGTCAATAACCTAATGCACTAACTATAAACCAATGCACATGGCCATTTTTAGTGTTGGTGCTGTCTTGTTTCACACAGCTCACTCTATCTCTTCACCATGCATCTTCTTTGCTCCATTAATGCTACTATGACCCTACTACTTAATTACTTCAAATAAATAAACAAACAAATAAAATTTAAAATCTTAGATATTTTTGCTAGAGCGATATATATGTGTTCAGTAATATTCTGAGAGTTAGCTGAAACACTGATTTGTATCTGAGCGTAAGGTCTAGACTCTTTATGAGACAGTGTCCTGCAAAAGATTCCGATACTTAAGTTAACAAGGACTTTAAACAGGTTTTAGTAGAATGGAACATGTGTATATTTGAGGAGTGTCAGTATATTTATAGTAGAGTTGATAACCACCTTTGTTGAAGTAATTCCACCTTTATTGATGAATAACTGTTCCCTTTATCTTGGGAGTTTCTTAAGATTCGTCTTTTAACGAGGTTAGAGATAGTACGAGAGATTTGGAGAAACAATTACTCATTTAGATAAGTACAAGCTGATTTTTTTACAGTATCCGACCTCTTTAAAAATGTTAGATAAACTTGAGAGACCATCTTTTTTGGATAAAACTTTCAATCAACTGCAATTTTTTAACCCAATAAAAAATGATACCTGCAAAGAATTTTGACAATTAATTGTATTTTGTTAAATACAAGAGAGATTTTTTACAAAATTCTTTACAAATTTAATAGAATACGATCAGGATTTAATATCTTATAGAACAATCATACTCTAGTAGAAAAAATGCGTTTGAATTTGATCATTTTTTATTTGCCTCATTGTCATGAAGTCAACTTGGTCATTTAGCATGAGAGGTAGAAACACATGTTGGGGTACTACGGTAAATAGGACATTGTGACAAAATATAATGTGCAAATATTCTAAATTGGTAGTAGTCATTCACAAATCTTATTGTCATCATGGGTCTTTTATTTATTTGCTAGTCAAGCACTACTGAAAATTTTTCATCAAAGCATTACTATTCTCATCACGATTCTTTTTGAGTTGCCAATAAAGCAAAAGATATTGTTGCTACAAATTAGTTAATATCACTAACAATATTATATAAACAAAAAAGTTGATGTTTATACTTAAGGGTCGCAATATATATACTTAGTACCAAATATATATAGATAAGTTATATGGGCTTATGGAGTTTAAAAAAATAACATTAGAAGACTAATAATATATGTCCAGTTATTAGTAATAAATTAAGTATTCATTAGAAGACTAATATATATATAAACGATGTTTTTTAATTTAATAAATTAAGTATTAATTTGTTACCAATTAAAATCTCATTTAAAAAATTATTGTTAGTCAATAAATTAAAATTCATTAGTACACATTTATAAGTACCCCCAATAATATAAGTTCTGATATCAGACACATATAAAGGCATTTTAAAAGTATCCATCTATATATGTGTCTAGAATAGTATTTCACGTCAATAGTTAGTTAGGTTGTATTATATGTAAAAAATTACTAATATTACTATATACAAAAACAGAATGATTGAACATGTTCTCTTAAGATATGAAGGATTGTTTGATGCTTATCTATCTGTATTAACTATTCTCCTTCTAGATAGTTTTGAACATGTTTCCATAATTATTCTAATAGAACCACACCATATATATCTTTTCCGACATATTACGTGTACACTAAAATCAGTTAATAATATAAAATATATATTAAAAATAAATTAAATAATATATATATATATATTTATACATAAATATATAATAACTAATTTTAGTATATAAATAATTTTTTTGATATCCTTTGATTATGTTCAGTATCTCTCAGTTTAGTAGGTAAAAAATTATTCTATCACAAATAGACGTTTTATTTAAGAATTTATTGTTAGTTAATAAATTATTGTATGTACAATACGAAATTTGAACTTTTGATATTTATTTGAATAACAAATGAACTAATTAATCGATATATATACTCTTAATGCAAAAAAAATGCATAAATTTAATAATATATTATTATATTAATAAAAATAAATTTTTTTAATTATCACATAAATAATTATCAAAAAAGAACAAATATAATTAGAGATTTTCATTGTTAATATTATATCTCTAGCTCACTCTCTCTTTTTTTTTTTTCGAATGGAATAATAAAAAGCAAGAGACGTGAAAAAGGCATTTTTGTGAACAACATGTCAACATGCGTGCGATATATTTTGAACTTTTTTTATTTTCGCATTAGAGGAATGACCTATTATTAGGGGATGGCCGTAAAAAAATAACATATAAAGAAGCAGTGAGAAGTTGGGATAAGAAACATAATGCGGAAAAAATGAAATGTGCTAAGACACCATGGTTGACTGGATCAGTTTCATTGGATTTGATATATTTTATTATTTTATTATATAAATTAATGTCCTATGGACTATATATGTAAGTGCTATTGGTCCCACTATATTATCTTTTAGAATCAATTACCACTTTATGCTACTGAGTAGTCTCAATTAATATGATAAGTAAGTTGGGTTTAAATTTTTAAATAAAGCTATAATTTGTAACGAATTAATTATTAATTTATTTGATTAAAAAATATTGTAAAAAATAAAATTTTTTAATTAATATCATGGAGTAAATTAGCTAGTAGTATTATTTTTATTGTATTTTTATTGTCGTTATTATTTTTAAATTTAATTATTCTGTTATTTCTTATAGTTTTACCAAATTTTTAATTAAGTTTTTATATGTTTTTAATTGAATTTTTACACTGTTTTTAATTTTATAATTAGATTATTTTTAGTATAAAAAATATTAGAATTAACTGAATATTTCTATACAAATTAAAGGTATTTATAATTGACAATCTAACTAGATCTTTGAACGCAAATATTTTGAAAAAAAATCTTCGATTAATTTTAACGTTTTTGATATAAAAAGAACATTACAAAATTAAAAGCAATATAGATATCCAATTAACACTATAATATTTTAGGGCTGAGACATTTTTTAAAAAATGTTGTCTAAAGATTGAAAAAAAAATTGCTTTTAATCTATAGCAACGTTTTGGATTTGAGGCAACGCCTTTTTTGCTTCAAAAACAACATTTGTTAAATCAATCTTTTAAAAGTGTTGCCTATTCTTTAAAACAGACAACATTTTTTAAAGTATATTTTAAGCAACATTTTATACTTGTTATTTTATTTTAAAATTGGTAAAAATTGAAAATCAAAGTTAAAATATATACGAATTGTTATTTTTTGAGGGAGGTATTTAAAATTTTAGACAACACTTAGAAAGTAAAGTTTAAAATAAATTTAAAGACAAAGTTTTAAAAAAAATAATATATTAACTTGATAATAGTTGCTTATGTGTATTTGATAGGGCAACACTTGATAAGTGTCTTTTAATTTATCAAAAATATTATTATAGTGTGTTGTTATAGCTCTATTTTTTGTCACTAGTATAAAGTTGTCTATATATATTTTAGGCAATTTTTTTAAAGTGTTGTCCTAAACATGTTGTAATAGATAAAAAAAATATTGTAGTATAAAAAAATATAAAAATTTAA